>NW_010253440.1:11258-113220 GCF_000690775.1 Eurypyga helias
ACCTTGACGTCCCCATTAAAGTCTTCTGATACACTTTTTATTTCCCATATCTCATAGTATTTCTGATCTCCAATGTTAAGTAGCAGACTGTTAAATTAGCAGTAGGGAGTCCAGTATATATTTGCTTCTGTGGAGCAAATAAATTTGGAAGGTACAGTGCACAAAACCACCAAGAACACAAATTAAACAGAATCACTTGGAAAACACACGAACTTTAAGCACAGTACATTTTCACTATTCTTAATGGAGACACAAAAAGCATTCAAATATGCAAAGTAACTGTTAAACCTACCTATTAATGAATCAGGGTTGCATTTAACTAACTGAAACACACCTGACATCTTCCTGAGGATACAGGAAAAGGTGGCTTCCAGGACAGCTTCAGTAATTTCAGATGTTAAAATGTACCTAGAAAAAAGAGAAAGATCTGAAAGACCAAGTTAGTGGGAGATGAATTGTTTTTTCCGTGTTTCAGTTCCGTTGAACTGATTATGCTGTCAATTATATACACAGAAGTTCATTCCAACTTGTTTCTCATGACTCCGTTCCCAGAGCAGTTCCCACAGGTCAAAAGGGCTCCTATATGAAGAAGGGTTGTTTTAGGAAACACTGATCCTGCTAGCTCAGTTACATCCCACATCCACCCTATTACCCTGCACAAAAAGTGTTATGAGAAACCGTTCACATATGGCAAAGCACGGCTCTGCCTGCAACTTTACATTCCACCATCAAACCTCCCCCTAATTTTATACAGAGAGTTCCTGTTGAATAGAGGTGGTCTGGATAAGCGTAAGTTGAAACAGCTGTGTGCTCTTTACCTCATCCTCACCAAGAATCACAGGCAGTGTCTGCTCCTTGCTTCTTCCTGCACCATCTAATTAAACATGTGCACATGGTGTTTTTTCTCCTGCACAGTTTCTTTTTAATTTGCCTGTCCTGCTTGGATTTCTTTTCTCACCTTAGTGACAATAGGAATGGGATCAAATGTTGATCACACCATATTTACGTTTACAGACCATCATTACTGAGGTTGTTTTCTTAAACTCTCTGAAACCTGAGGGGAGAGCTATAGTCCTTATTACTGTTTTACCAGTAACAGCTCCATAACATGAATCTCCTAGATCCTGGTGATATGAAGCATTTCAGACAATGTTGTCTTGATTCCTACGCAAGGGTATGAAGTTCACATCAATATGATTTTGCGATAGTCTGGTTAATTGAGTGAATATACTTGGTTATGGGAAGTCTAACATTATGGAGCTTAAATAGGGTTTTCTCTGCAGTTCTTCATGAAACCCACAAAATATCCACTGAAACTTTCACAAGGTAGCAAAAACCAGGTGGATTGAGGAGACCTGACTTTATACAGCTCTGCCTGTGTTTGCAAGTCTGCTTTAATTTTTCCAAGAAAAGTAGTGAAGAGTGCATGAATTCTGCTGCAGGAGATTTGGTAACTGCAGTGCAATGTGAAATGGGACTGCTGTCAATCAAACTAATTTCTCATGGATCATTCCTTGCCTTTCACTTCTGTCCTTTTGTTTCTATTTCCTATGTGCCTGTAACATCTTATGCTTATGACACTTTCTGAAGAGGAAAACTATTTTTCCTGAGGTTTATAGATGCGATGTAGAAGAGGTTTAAATACTGTGAAAAACTGCTTTAATAAAACATAAACAAACAAACAACCCAAAAGACTATATTGGTAGTTAAATGGCCCGTATGGTAGGAATGTCCACATAGTTTCTGTTTATTGAAAATGTATTCATTTTCTCCTGAGCTTTTTGTTCAAGTGTTTATTTCCATACAGTTTGAGTACCTTTAGAATTCTGAACTTTGAGATACACAAGTAATTAATGTTAGCATTAAGGCTTATCTAAGGAGCAGAAAAATGGAAGCATTTTGTTATGGCATCTTTCATAGGATTTTCCTTGCACTGGTTTCCTTTCAGTATCTCACTTTTGGAGAGTTTTTATGGTGCTTTTGTGTTGTTTTCTTCTTCCAGGTATTAGTTGTGCTGTGTAGAAAAATGTTCACTCCCCCTCCTTTTCATATGAATTACAAGGTTGTAAAAACGTTGCAAAAAAAGTAATTTGCCATAGTTGGAGTAAGTTGACTCTGGACAAAACAGCCTGAGTGGGACAAAGTAATGACTCGCTGGGTCATTTGGGAAAAAGCACAAATATTGAAACAGTGTGAGGATTTTTGTTTTCTGATTTTATAGAACTGGAGTAAGGTTGTGAGTAGCTATAGAAACAATGTTGGTATTCCTTAGTGCAGTTCATCTCATAAAATTGATCTTACTCTTCAGCCACCTTCACTGAATTTATTTCACAATCATATAAACATGATTTGGTTGGCTCATAGTCTAACATGGAAATAGATACCACAGTTAACAGTATGTATTGAACACCATGGCCTTTAAACTGGCACATTTGGACCACCCCACTTAAAAAAAAAAAAAAAAATCTGCCCTAGACAATTCTTGGCAATGCTAATGTATCTGTACTTGAAAAACCAGGGGAGGTACATTGGGATACAAGAACTGGTATACTTGATCATTTCCTTACAAACCATTCTTAGTAATTGTGCTCAAAAAGTGTGCAGTGTATTTTTAGACTTCTGGGTTTCTACAAGTGCACTTATAATGTTCTTTATCCACTCTGAGGTTGTAAATTACCATCTAATGTAATACTAAATGGTGAAAACATCATTTATTGTATACATCAATAGGAAGAAAAAAAATAATGCCATAGTACCCATCCAAACCTGTGCACAAACTGGCTGTCATATGAGTGCATCGCCTGAGATTTTCAACAGCTAAAAAGTAAATTCTCGTGAAAGGTGGCTTGCAGATTTTTAGAAGATGAAAGATTTTTATTTACTATACAAATACTTTTACCTGTATGGCCATCTAATGACCCTTACACAATCAGCACTTTTCAGTAAGTTATCCTCTAGTGGTTTCCGTTTGTTTGGTTTTGTTTCAAATTAGTATATAATAGAATTTAAGCCTATTTGGGTTTTTATTTCTTGTGATGCCACAACACATTGTTCTTTGCTTGAGATTGACACCAATTTAGTAAGATGTGGCAAACATGCAGCTACCAAGGAAATAGTTTCCTTAGCAACAAGGAACCTATTGACAATGCTCAACGCAGAACCCACTTTAACCCCAATCTGTGGAGTTTCTTTTTTTCTGTTTTCTAGTTTTTCTTTGCAGCTGTACAAATTGGAAGTTTGAGGACCAAATTTTGTTCCTGTATAAACACAGGCAGTGCCATCTTCAATGCGCATGAAAGTAGGAGTTGGTGAACAATCACTTCCACCATCAAAACTTTTGAATTGAACATGGCACGTTAACATTTAAAATGTGCGATGTACAAGTCTGAGCTTAAGTAAGGTTATGCTAGATGTAAGCTGAGACCAACTGACGTATCTAGGATTTAATAGAGCTTAATATACAATAACAGAAGGAAAAAAGTCTTGATGTGTACTGCTGACACATTTTTGGTCACAGGATATATACACTGTTGCTGTAACATGCTTGTATCAGTGCAACTTTCAGTTTAGGACTGATAAAAATAGTGGAAGAAAAAAAAGAAATCCATAATCTCATTTGGGATCTGCTGCATCTAACTCATCTATCATGTAAAGTAGCAAAACCAACGTATGACTTTGCCAAGAGAGGAAAAGGCTTAACCTGTTTCAATGGAATTCTGAGGGTTTTTTGGTTTTGGGGTTCATTTTTTTTTTTTTTTAAGTCTAATAGAACTTGAAAAAAATCATTTCATCATAACATTCCGTACTGGTTGTATTTATACTAATTGTCTTAGTGCACCTCTTTCACATTCTCAGCTTTTCTGATTTAGGCACCAATGTCAAATGGGATGGCCCAGTATGAACAGTGGTAACCTAAGACCAGAGGATATTTGAATGCAAATCCCTGTTCTGCTATGTGTTTTCTGTGCAAGTCCCTATGGACACAATTCACAAAGGGATTAGCAATTGCGAATGTTCCCAGTTTGAAACAATCACCTAGAGACCCATTTTGAGGATGTGATTTTTGGAAAATGCTAAACACCGTTCTTCTCAAAATCAGATCTCTTTGAACTGGTCCCAGTTAAGCATCCAGGTTTGAAGCACTGCTTGTGTTAGAAATCTCACAAATCTTGGCCCTACCATCTCTAGCGGTGGAGCAAAGCGCAGAGGTAGCTGCTGCAGCAATAACCCAGTTAGCCCAAACGGTGTGTATTGCAAACCTTGGCTCCGTGCCCGAGGTGACGATGGAGGTGGGGCAAGTACGCTTGGCTAGAAGAGTGCCCAGAAAGTTCTCCAGGCCCGAGGTAGCGTTTCTGCAAAGCGAGGTGATGTAGGCACTGCCGTCCGTTGCATCATGAGAGCTTGACCTCTGAGTTTCCATAGTCCTTTCACCTACAGTTTTTATACTGATGTGTGTTTTAATGATGTTGAAGATAACATCATTAAATAATACTAAAGCCATAAATCAGTACCTAATTTACATGTAGACTACCAGATTTCTAAGATGGCTCTGTTCCATACAAAATTGATAGTTAACAAGGAAAATAGTAGTAGTATTGTTTAAAAGATTTGATGTTTAATAATTAAATATTTCTTTTGAATAGAAGAAGAATACAGGAAAGAATTGAGTTTTCTTGCCGTGCTTCCCATAACAAAAAGCAGCACTGAAATGCAAAATATTGACATTAGTATCACGCCCAAGTAGCTTCTAGGAAGAACTCAGCTGTTGATCTTTGCCAGCTTTTAAGATTTGGGGCCAAATTTTCAATAAATGTACAGCAGCATGCATCTAGTTCTCAAAGACTAAGTATTCGATTATTTTCACCATATTTGGTTGCACTGTTTTAATGCTCTACAACAAAAGGAGAAAATTACAAGGGTGAAAAAAAAGTCTGTTCTATTTCAAACATGAGAATCAGCAAAACCCCTTTTGAATCAATAAGAACCTTTATGATGGCTTTGGTCATAAAGATCCAATTTTCAGAATAAAGCCCTTTATTACTTGGACATAAATAAATGTAGATGTCCCTGCACAAGTATCTCTAGAAATACATTTGAGGTTATTAATGTTTTCCTAAATGAAATTATTAGTTTGCCCTGAGTCCCACCGATCTGAATTAACTCAAGATAGGTGCTTGCTTTGTGCTGGGTACTTGGAATTTTTATTTTCCAAGAAAATATTAATATAACTGTGGTTTTGGGGTTTTTTGTTTGTTTGCGGTTTTGGTTGGTGGTGTTTTTTTGTTTGTTTTTAAGTGCATCCTGAAGACTTGACTTGAGTATTCATCTACTTTTGTAGTTGGCTTTTTTTTTGTTGTTGTTTGTTTTTTCCTGTATCTCTTTCTGTACTAAAAATGTTAAACCTGTGGAATCTATTCAAGAACTTCACTATTTTGCTGCTAAACTGCTGTAATTAAATTGCTGTATCAGCAGTTTCACATTGAGCATCTCTCATTCTGAATGGTTGTGATTTGATTATCTCTTCCATGAACCCTTGCAATTCTGTGGATATGCTTTTGTATAATTAGATGAAGTGTGGTCTGAAAACCAACAATATTTCCTAGCCACTGGTTTTAGAAGTCTTTGCTAGAAAGACCACTAGTGATAAACTGATTTTTTTTATTTTTTATGCAAATTACAAGTATTATGATCTGCCATATACTTTAGCATTAGTTGTTCTTCAATTTGAGAAAATGCTGATTTAAAGCATGGCTTAATACAAATTATTCAGTGAAGCGTAATAGTAAAAAATAGTAAAAAAATAAAAAAGGTCCTTCCTTGAAATTGTCACATTCATTTGATCAAGGACAGATATGGTTTCGTTTTAAAAAAATAAAAACTTTCAGGTAGGATAGTCATAGATATAAAAAAAGCTTCTTACTACCAAAATCCCACTAATAATGGTTTAAGAATGTATTTGTAAATACATACATAACACATAATATAGGGTTAAATTTGGGGCTTCCCTTACACATCTGTATTTTGAATTTTGGCAAAGACAGTCAAGCGAGTTACACTAGAATTACAAAAGATAATTAAAGCACAGTTTATCCCATACTGTGATTTTGCTGAGGCTGGTCACTAATTATTTCTACAAACTTAAATTTTGGAATATTGGCTGCATCCTGAGGCTGAAACTTTGTTGATTTATGCACAGAATACATACTGGCAGGGCAGCAGCATATAGCTTTCTTCCAAATGTCTGGTCAGCTTGTTTCAGTCATACAGATCAACACATTTTCTTCCCTGTTGTATGTATTAAAGATGGGGTGATCAGTCGCTCCCAAACGTCTCTGTGATCCGTATTGCCCCTGCATCTCTTCCTTTGGGCTTTAAACTGAGAGCAGCAGAGTCTCTCTTTAGTTTTTCATGTCCTATCGCACAGGACACAGTGTCAACACTCGACGTAATAAATACTAACGCAGTCAAGCCAACAACTAATTTCACTGGTAACTCATCCCAAAAGGCAACTAAAAAGCCTATTTTGAAACATATGCCTTTGTGGATGTCAAAGAGTGATAATTTCCAATTGACCCTGCTGGATTCAAGCAAGTGAGTTGGAAGGGATTTAACCTAATCCTAACGCAAGTTTCTTGAGCCATTCATTCCCTCACACTCAACCCAGGTGAGATTTCTTTTTTTTCTGGGAACAGACATTTCAATTTCCTTCTTTCATCTCTAGTGGATAACGATGCCAAAAAGTAACATTAGGGATACGTTAGTACTTCAGGTTTTCTGACACTTATTAAAAACTCCATATGACTGCACCGCTGCCTGTCGAGGTCGCTCAAGCAGAAACTCTGTGGCACGCAGCCATTGAAAACTGTGGATTAGGCACTAATGAACTCGTGTGATCAGCCTCGTTACCTTTTAAGCTGCAGATGCTCCAAAGTTCTCTACCAGTCCAAGAAGAAAGGGGTGGCAAAGGGTGTGTATAAGTTTTTTTCCATATAATGGACTGGAGGAGACATCAGATTTTGCAAGGAGACCGTGGGATACCCAAAGAGGGACTCTGCCAGGGCAGAAAATAGCAGCTGTAAAAGCTTAGGTCTGCCAGGGACAAGCATAGTCAAAGCCAGAGCAGCCCTTCCCCATGGCACAGAGCAGGGAATTAATGAGAATTAATAGTCAAAATAGGAGCATCTGTGTGTTTCTTCATCAGCCTGCGTGCACTCTGCCAGCCCTTGACTTTTAAACAACAATGGTGTGGTCACTGTGGCCACCTGAGTAGCGAGCTCACAGGCAGAACTGTTGCTCCTCTGTGTCCAGAGCAGTTTGTGCCAGTTTGGGAGTTTTGCAGTGGGCTGTGCTATGTGTCGGAAAAGGAGCTGGAAAGTTCTTCACAAAGTATCAAATATTGCATCTCTCTTTGCAGTGTGAAATCCTGGTTCTGGGAGCTGGTGGGGAAGGGAGACTGGGACCTGAAAAAAAAGATTTCAGCCTCACGTTCATCCCCGCGTGCGTAGCTTCGCAGGCTATCACCGCGCACTGCAAAACATCTGCTGCTTTTCCCCATGCCGCTTCTCTGCTGTGATGGATCACGCTGAATCTTTGGTAGGAATCACTGCATCTCGTGGTTATCTTCTTGACATCCTAGAGGAGATGAGACTGGAGCTCTTTTATTCTCTTATCCTGAGATATTTCGTTCCACATTCTTCACAGGAGGGCCCCCCACCATGGCAGTTCCTACAAGCGCTCGCTGTTCCTCCCCAGGGTCCCAGGACTAGAACAAAGGCAAGTGCAGTGCTCCTGATTCTAATCCTCAAGCTGAATAATTAATACATTCCTTGCTGAACAGAAAGCAGAAGTAATCCAAGGACATAAACTGAACCACAGCCCCTACCCTGCTCCCAGCTTGATCTGCTGCCCATGGGGCAAGAGTCATTCCCTTCTCCTCTTGCTCCAGCCCTTCTCCTTTGTGCCCTGACTTGACTCATGCTCACTTCAATGAATGTTAAATAGGCAAAAATGTCTGAAAAATTTGAGAAACTATGTTTTGATAGCAAATAAGAAGAGTCTTTGGGCAAATTAGAAACGTTGATTTCTACTATTGCATTATTAAGAAGAGTATTCAGCGTATACTGGGGGAATTTCATCTTATCCATATGCATATCTCTGTCGCTTTCTGTTTTCTTGATAAAAATGCCGTCCTGATTCAAGCATTCTGCCTTGAGCAAACTATGCAAAAATATTAACATTTCATTAATAGAACATACCCTAATATGTAAATGATGATAGATGACAAGCTCCTCTTTATAGCACTAATTGCTAAACGCAAGAGGGTCACGAAAGCTGAAGTTTCGGTGAGCAACAGACTTGGGACACGTGACTGTACTGTAAGCTACGACTTTTACTAACAGCTTGAAAAGCAAAGGAAATCCAGCGACTTGTAGTCCGAGTTGACTAGAAATTGCTACGTGTTTCTGAGGTTAATGAGGGAGGAATTAAGCACATTCACACATGTGGTATCTCTGAGCTGTTTCTGTAAGAGCTGTTAATGTAGGACAGAAGTAATAAACCAATAAATTAAAGGTTCTTAATTATCATTAGATAATATTGCTATCTTTAAATGCAGATGCAAACTGGGGAAAAAAAGTAAAGAACTTTCTGTTTTTAAATTAACATGAATTAAGAAAAAACACAACTCAGATTTTCTTTCTGTCTAGTTTTAACTGGAGAAATGCTGAATATGCAGTGATTTTTTTTTTTTTTACATTAATAATAATAGGAAATGGTAGATAGTGGCATCTCAGCACAATTCTAATTTAATGAGAAACAATAAAATAGTTTTCCAAAGGGGCCTATTTAGGTCCAAGAAAGGGGGATATTAAACTTTCAAGATTTATTTTACTTTCGTTAAGGTATGCTGATGTGCATTTTCTATGGCTATATTCTATCTGCTGATTAGGTCTTTTATAATTTCCTTAGTTGGAAGAGAGCTGATACTGTTCAGACTGGATAGTTTTGAAAGGCATCAAGCAGTTCACTTTTTTTCAGGTGTAGTTTTGTTAATCTACATTGAAAAACATTTCCTTCAACTTTGTGCAAGGTGATGTCATGAAAGGCAAGGGAAGCCAATTCTCGACCTACTTGCACAAGTCTAGATCTTGTAGAATTTAGAAAAGGAAGAGAATCATACCCAGGAAGAACCAGGGAAATATTATAGAAACTTCTTCACACCTTTGTCAGAAAAATTCAAGCACCAAGTTGAACACACCTTGCAGAGGGTCAGATAAAAAGGGAAATGGAGTCACTGTGAGGCAACTGAGTGTCTGCAGGGTAGAGCAGAGACATCAACTTCTGCGAAGGAATTTTGCATGCACTTGCCAAGGCACAGTTCGTCTTATTCTCTAATAAATGGGTAACATACATCTTGATTTTCCTAGTCCACCCCCAAGAAAAATTTATTTTAGAAGTACCTGCTCTGCCTTACAGAAGCAGCAGGTAGGCTTCTGTTCTCCTTGTGGGGTTGGGCCTCACAATGATTTCTGTATGTATATGTATACATATTTACCAGTCTACCTGAATTGCTGCACCTTAAATGCGACGTGAGAAATTTCCAGCTAGAAAGCAGTCTTACCCATGGGTGTGCTCCCATAACTCCCGTGAGGCACCATGGTGTCATACCAAAGTGGAAATCTTTTCAGGGATCAGTTTTCTTTTCTGCTTTTTTTTCTTTGCAATTAGAAATTACAAGTTTCTGTTAACAGCAGATTTTTTCTATTAAGAAATCATTTAGCTATATACTTGGGTTTTTTTTCTGGGTTTGGGTTTTTTCTTTTTTTGCGAAAAACTATTTGATGGAGCACTGTAGCCAGCTCTGGATCAAGGAAAGTAGAAAGTCTGGTTCTTGTCAATAATTCAGTAAGAATGCATGTACACATGGAAGAGAATGGTGCTTGGCTATAAAAATAAGGAAGTCGGATATCTATATTAAAGAATATTTACTGTGTAGTTTAGGTCACACAAGCTTTGAGTCTTGCACATTGGATAGGGGCTTTGCTGGTTTTCTGAGTGCACATAGAATCATGGAATGGTTTGGGTTGGAAGGGACCTTAAAGGCCATCTAGTTCCAACCCCCCTGCCATGGGCAGGGACACCTTCCACTAGACCAGGTTGCTCCAAGCCTCATCCAGCCTGGCCTTGAAGACAGCCAGGGACGATGGATAGAGGTTTTGCAACCCCATCCGCCAGTTCTTTCAGGACCCACAGATGTATTCCATCAGGTCCCATGGACTTGTGCACCTTCAGGCTCCTCAGGTGTTCTCGAGCCTGATCCTCACTGACCATGGGTGGCACTCCATTCTCCCAGTCCCTGCCCTTCTTTTCCGTGACTCTGGGGGGTATGGCTTGCATCCTTGACAGTGAAGACCAAGGCAAAAAAAGCATTGAGTACCTCGGCCTTCTCCATAACTTGGGAAACCAAGATAATAAGCATGAAGGAATCAGTTTCTAATCTCCAATGCACTCTGTGTTTCTTAGACATACAGAAGTAACAGTGGGTTTGGCTAAGATATAGGTGCTCAAATCTATGTCACGTGGCTAGTTAATTGAGGCGTGACTGCATAGCTTCCTCATGGGGTTTTGTGATTTCAATAATAGGAGATATAATAGTACTGTTGACTGAAGGTGTGGGTTACTTAGCCTTCAATTAGTGAGGGAATCTGAGGAGAGTATTATCTTCAGTGATTCAGCAGGTGATTATGGATTGTATCTTGCATCCTTTGTAAGTCCCATTTGTAAATCTTTTTTAGGCATAAAGCTTTAAAGTCTCCTTAAGAAGCACACAGAAATTCCCTCAAAATATTGGAAACATAAATATTATTACAATTATGTCAATATAGTCAAATATTTAATGTCATATCTGAACTTTATCTCTATTATTTAGTATTTTAACATGTAACCAGTACTGTGCTAGTTTTTATAGCATCCTGTGTTTGTTTCCAGCCTTTTCCTTGTCCTGGAAATCTGGAATATAATATTCTCTTGTGATGTGCTTAGATCCCTATATTTGGAAGAAAATCATATGACCCTAGAGATGGCAGAAGACTCTGAGGTTTAAGACTCGTGTTCTAATAACAGGAATGGCACAGGCTGTGGGATTCGCTATTACTTTTGACATGACAGTAGTCCTAAGAGGGTTTATTCAAGTAATGTGTTTCTCTTATTTAGCTGAAACTTTGCTGAAAATTCTTCTTATTTGCTCATTTTACCTGATAGCATAATTTTGTTACCTCTTCCCCAAACTTAAGAGGCTAGCTCTTTGCGGGGGCAGAGCTTTAGTTCTAGTCCTGCGATCCCAAACGTTAGTCACTGCAGCGCTCTGGGAAGGGTTTCAGGGCGCACTGTTCAGTGCTGTGCAGTTGCTGCTCTCTAATTAGGTTTCAAAGTATGTATTTCCCACAAGTGCAGCAGCCTAGGGGAGCTGCTTTTGGCCAGTTTTAGGTTGATAAATTAAATATACTTTTCAGGAACAGCAAGAATGATGATTTTCAATCATTCCTTGCTGACTTTGTTTTCAGTGATACTGTTTGACATTGATCTCTTGAGACCTTTTTGGGTAAATTTCACTAGACACCTTTATGATCAAAAAATACCATGTATTTGTATTTAAAGCACATAATTAACTATTGGAATTCATATTTAAAACATCATTTGCTAGTTTCTGTTTTCTATAACGTCTCTTCAGTTCACATCATCTTTTTTTGTTCCAAAGGTCTATGTTAAAAAACGCTCTTTCTTCCGAAGGACACTTGCTGTATAATCCTTTGTTAGGATAACAGGACCATCTGGTCCCATCCATCTCTCCACAATTTGATGCTGGGTTAATTGCACCCTGTCAACATGCATGATTGACACTATGTTTTCTCTCTTCACTAAGAGTAGTCTATTAACAATGCAGTTTGTCTGAATTCTAGATCTTTTCACAGCTGCTTGTGTGGGACCATATACTCTTCCCAAGTTTTGCTATCAGCCATTACAATAAAAACACATTAAAAGTAAATTAATAATAGATATTCTCAAATTTGGTGTATAGGTGCAACCCAATGTATTCTTCTCTAAAATGGAACAAGCTGGTTTTGAATCAGTAAATTAGAAGGGTGCATTATTTCCTTAGCGGAAGAAGAATAGGCATCTCTTCATCCTGTTGTTATGGCACGCTGCAGTGACAATACACTGAATTAATGGCCACAATTCCTCTGACTTCATCTGAATTATATTAATTTATCCTAGCTTTAATTTGACCTCATCTTGTAAAATGCTTAATATACAATACTTCCAGTTTCTCTGTAAATATAACCAACTGCATCACAGTCTGGGCAACCGCTTTGTATACCACATGTGATCTTGCTGTTCCCATTTTAGCAAATATCAAGACATCTAAGTATATGCTGATCAGATGTTTACTCCATTTTAACATTTGGAACTCTGTGTGTTTTGATTTAATACAAAAGAATCTGCATTGTTTCCACGCAGCTTCATGTGAGGTCTAACAACAATAAGGCCCACGGTCTATCGGAGGAGCTTTTTGTTTTGCAGTGAGTGCTCAGCTGCTCTCATGGTGGCTGATTTACAGCACATCTGTTGGACGACCAAGATTCACAGTTTGCCATTAAAACCAAAATGGGCCAACCAATTCATAATTTTAAGGAAAGCCAGTTTAACAGTTCTATTAGTTTTACAATTCAGACTTGCAAGCACCAATTTGTTACATTTAAGTCATATGATTGAGAGAACTTCATAGTCATGATGTTTCATTGCTTCCCACTTTGTGTTCATCCATGCCACGATGGGTTAACATTACAAGATAACATTTTGTACCCACTTACTACTTATTTTACATGTGCTGACATTAAGCTAAGGAATCTTGTGCGGCATTTCCCAAGGCACAGTTTCTGTTCAAAATATACTCTTGTACTAGGACTTCACTGATTAAAACTTCTGCCACAAATAAAGTATATGCAGCTAAAATAACACACAACAGTGAGAAATATGTTAGAAAATTTGAAAGGGGTCAGTTCCCTACTTCGTTGGGAATTTTACACTGGAATGCTTTCTAACTAGCGATGCCAGTTTCTCCAGACCATCATTTTACTAAGAACATTATGCCTTCAAGGTTTGTTTTGAAAGACTGGTCAAAGTGAGAGAGGATAACTCTAGAACATCTGAAAGCTTATTAACAGCAGACATGTCCCTTCTCATATCCAGGACGAATTCTGTGATCACACATCCATCAGATATGCTGGGATATCTCTAACCATGGACCTGGGGGATGCTCTGAGGCCCTGTGGTTATGCATCCAGCTGAAATGTGGGATACATGAGTTAAGTTCTTCCATTTGCAAAAAATTATGCCAGAAGAAGTAACCGAATGATTTCATACATAATGTCTTTGTAAAACCACAACGTAGAGAACCTTGAACGATGGTATCCCACATCCCAGTAGGTGCCAAAACACAGCTAACATCTGATTTGGGGAAAGTGTTTTTTTTAACAGAAGAGTGGCAGGAAAAAGGTTTGGGTTTTATTCTGATACAGAATATAAAATTTTCTTACCAACTCTACTTCTGATAATTTCTAACTACTTTTTTTTTTTTTTTGAGCTATAACTCTCTTCTTCCATAACTTCAGCAAACTATTTATAGATCTCCAAATCCCAATTCTCTGGTACATGCAGTTGAAAAATACTTCCTTATCTTCAGTGAATATTAGGGCTTTACATAACATATGTGCATATCGCTTACTTGATCTAAATTTGGTCTCATATACTTACACCATGGAAATGTTAATCTGTGAACCATTTCATAAAAATTCTTCCTAGTATTATTAGTGGTTATTATTTATATTGTGAGAGAACAAGAGATAGGTCAATGTCACGTTGTACTAGACGTTATAGCTTTTTATCTTTTTAAAAAAATTCCCCTTCTCCAAAGATCGTTCAGTCAGGAGCTGTAGTTTTGATTGTCACATCTTAACTGACGAGCCAAGTGCTGTTCCCAATTGTACTGTAACTGCGGCTGGAATGGGGCTCTTTGTTTTCCCCTTCGATGTTGGATAACTGGCACATCTCCATGTGTGAGGAGATGTGAAGACTCTGCGATATTATCAAACATCATTTCTAAAGAAAATGACAATTCTTTTTGTTACTTTCATTGGTACTTTTACATGGCAGTTGCTATAATTTAATGTAATTATATCTTTCGCTGGTTTTTATTCTTCTATTGTATATATATTCATGCTTCCTCTGATGATAGTTTTCATTGCAGATCCTGGTTTTCTTATAGAGAAATTAACAGATTATCTTGCTGCACCTCAAGGGATATGGCCCCCTAATATCCTAGCTGGATATTTTTCCATCTCAGGCTTCTCACTGATGAAGCAGTAAGATGCCCTAAACATTTCTATTCATATTAACTCTGTCCCCTACCATATTTTGCAATTGTCATGAGAACAGTAGTTCATTGAATTAATCTTGTTCCTAGTCATCAAATTATTATAACTTAGTTTCAGCAAATACAGTAGCTACTCAAAAAACACATTACTTTGTAGAGCTGGTTGAAATATTGTGCACATACAGCAAATGCGACAAAATTTGCCACTTCACTGGGTTTGCAAAAAGGGAGAAAAGGAGAAAGATATCCCCCCCTTTTTTTCTGCTGTAATATCACTAATTACCTCATTAGCAAAAGGCCATTCCATCAACAAAAATGTGCTTTTTGTACATTTTATGCAAGTGACCTTGAAAGTTATATATGAAACAGAGGTTTTGTTGCACTTTTTTTGACAAAAAAAAAGCAAATACCTGATGATGCGAAAGATAGCGGAGAAGAAACTATTCTAGCTTCAGACCCGAGACAGTAGCACTGTGCTCTGGGCAGCAGTAATAGTGGCTGTGCCCCGAGACCTCAGCTAAATTCCTCTCATCTCTGTGTCCTTGGGCAAGTCTGTTCAGGCTCCTGTAACCCTGCTTCCCTTTTCTGCCTACCTTGTTAAGTGACATTAGGAGATCTGAGGGGCACAAAATTGTCTTTTACTGTCTTTTGTTTCTTGCCTTGTAAAATGCTTTTGAAGCATCTGGTGGAGGCTATATAGGTATAAAAATGTTTGAAGTAGTGTAATATGGCATCAGTCGATTAAAGTATGTTGCTTCTTACTGGCTGAAGCACTGTCCATCACTGTGAATTCCTGACTATAGGAGATAATTCTCTTTCCTGATTTTGGTGGTATGATTATGGAATGCAGTCTCAGAAGCAGTGACAGCCTACTGACTAAAACATGGCTCACTGCAACGTAACATTCACAAAGTTCTCCCAGTTCCACAGACATTTCCAGGTCCTCCGCTTTGTGTTTTGATGCAAGATCACTTTCATTGTTGTCCACCGCTACACAGTGGTGAGGAACGCAGCCATAAAAGATGTGATCTTAACGTAATTCTTACCTACCTGGCAGAAAATAAATGAATATTTCATTTTATTATGCCACATACTGTGAAAAGAAGCAGATGAGTTAAAGACTATGACTGTGCATGTTTCAGCAGTACAACGGAGAATATAGCCATCCGGTACTGTGGATACAGCATGAATAGCTGGTAGATTACAAAATTAGTAATCTGCTAACAAAGTTTTCTTTACTTTGTGCCTCAGCAGCTTGAACATGTTCTGTTCTTGAAATCATAAGCTACATACTGACTGAATCCCAGTGATATACCTATATTACATTGCCAGAAGTTGATACATTTGACCCTTTCTATGACAAACAACGTAGTGCTAGGCTACTCTGTTGTATTCTTCCCATTCCCATGTACAGAAAACTTGCAATTGGGATGATTTTTCTTCAGATGAGACAGATAAAGAAAATCCCTACAGTTTTATGAACCAGTATAGGCTTATTGCCTAAGAATCTGAAATAAAACCTCAGGAATCAGTTCCCCTGAGCAGGAGACAAAATAGTAATATTCTTGGATAATTTACAGTTAAGTCTAAAGTTACCCAATTGCTAATTCAGAGGGGGTCTGTCTTGATTATACTATGGACAAAATCATGACCACCTTGAAATCAATAGTAAAACGTGCTTTTGATGGAATCAAAGCCAGAATTCCACTGGTTTTTCTGATACTGATGAAAACAGTGCTTCAGAATCAAGCACCAAGAGAAAATAAATGGTCTTTCCATCTGCTTTTCAGGAGAACTGATTACCAGGACATTTAAGCTTCATAGAGAAAGGTATTTGTAGCCACATTCAAATTGGTACTGTGAGGAAAGCTAACAAGGATTAGCTAAAGTCACAAATTTAATTATTTTATAACATAATTTTTATTTTCTGAAGTTTGCAATGCAGTTTCTAATCCAGGTGGTGTTGTTTTTCCTTATAACTTTATATGAAACTCATGGGATCAAGCTCTGCTCTTGCAAGGTCTAGACTTTCAGCTTCAACAGGGGCTCATGCTTCCTTGTGTTCTCTGGCTCAGCTTTTCTCAGGAGGGAAACTGAGGGGGAGAGAACACCCAAGGAAGGAATGACCAGCTTATGCTCGAGTTTGGTCTCCACACACCCGTGGTAGGTTGACCCAGTTGGCTTGTGAGTCTGCATTAAATCAGAGCTAACAAAACCAGAGGAGTAGTAGTCAGTTACTAGCAGGGAAATTCAGAGTGGTTCTGTCAGTGCTAATGAAGATGCTCTGAGCACGTTGCAGTGGAAAGCCCAGCATTCAATTTGTTACTACTTCTGCATATGGACATTTAAAAAGCAATCAGGTAGCAGGGATTCTTACCAGCCTGTCTCCCCTCCCTAAACAAGTACAAGGTGCCTCTACCTGTGCTTCCTCTCCTACATAAAGCCAAAAACTGTGCTTTTATTCATGGAAATCAAATGAAGCAATTTAGTGGTAAGGAAGAGTGTAGGCAGTAAAACATAGCTTATGGGATCATGCATGCCTACACTGAACATTTCTATGTAAGAGCGTTTAGTAATAGATACAGCTTATAAGAACGTGCTTTTTTTTTTTTCTTCCCCAAGTCCAGAGACTATGAGGTTTCACTTTTCAAGACACAGTCATTTTTACAGTGCACTTTCATACTGTCAGAGTTGCTGGGGAAGAGATTCAGTCAGCCATTAAAAGGTGGGAAAGCATCCTGCTGTTATGTATATGAGAGCAGGGCTTTGTCTTGTCACATGTCAGATACGCAGCAGTAGAGGGAGAGAAAATCGTATTGGTATATGATGGAGTTTGCAAGATGTCCTCCAAACCTTAATTATTGGAATGTGTCCTGGGATAAGTGATGCTGTCACTGAACCCTGATTAGTTCAGAGGCAGGGTGGATGCAAGAGGGAGGAAACATAATGTCAGACTGGTTAATTAGCAAGCAAGAGCAACCCAAATTGTACAACCTGATGAGTAATTTGTCACCCACTCATTTTAAATGCGAAATGTGGTATCACTTTGCATTTCTTTTATATTTTCCATTTTTTTGATCTCTTTATACGTGAGCTAATTTTGTGCCTTCTCTGTGGGGTCAGCATGTGTTAGTGTGCCTACTACTAGGCGAGACAAACTCATGGCTGAGAAGAGTAAATGACTTGTCCAGAGGTTACACATCAAGATCACTAGCAAAAAAACTACGAACTCTAACCACGTACTCTAACCTGGTTTAGAAATAAGAAAATACGGTGCAGAAAAATTAGAGAGATGGAGAAGAATGTAAAATTCAAGGTCAGAATATTTTGTCTGTTGATTGCACTGTCGTCAGCACGTTCAAGGTTTCAGTTCATTTAACATTCCTAGTGGGCATACAAATTTTTAGGACATGAGCTTGGGGTAAATATATTTTGTACTATTTTTGGTGATATAAAAGCTACTGAAAGCTGATTTAAACTAGCAAGTGGGAGTTTCTATCTGCACACAGATATTTTTCAGTGACACAATGCTGCCAAATGGCTTTTCTACCACCCCATCTCTCAGCATCCGGAGTTTGCATGAGGGAAACCAGCACTGATGCATCCCTGCACTGCGCGGTCTGTAGGCTCAAGAACAACCATACAGAACTGAGAGTAATGTTATTACTGTAGGGACTAGGCTTGCTCAAAATCAGAAAAATGCTTAGTGTTCTTCCTTCCATCTTTAAATTCCTGGGCTGCATCTCAGACATTGCTTAGGACCATTTGTGAACGTTGAACTTCTAATATACTTGTGAGCCATTCTTCTTGACGTTAATTATTTGAACAGTTCTTGACACTAGTTATTTGAACATTTCACGAAAGCAAACCCAGCTCTCAGCAGACTGCTATTTCTTTGTAAACACTCAGTAAACATTACCCTTTAAAATGGAGAAGGGTAATCATCCAAACATGTAACTTGGAAGGTGTTCAGCCAAAAAAAACACCCAGCAAAATAATTTCCTATTGTTCTTTCACAACAGGAAGATTATTTTTTTTTTTTAGCCTTTGAAAAGTACAGAGTACTTTAGCATTTCCTGGATCAGTTTTGAAGACTTGCAGCTTCTGACGAGTTCTTAAGTGATCTTATGAAGGAGCAGTGCTTTAAAGCATCATATCAAGATTTTATAATAGTGTCTTCAAGATGTCTATTACATTTAGAGACTAAAGAAGGGCTTGCCTTTCTGAAAGTTTCCCTGTCTTTTTTACAGTCTAATCAGTTGATCTAATTAAAAGTATTACCTCCACCTACAAACTGCATATTTTTCATATCTTTGGAGCATCACAACCACCATTTTATTACTACTACCACCCTAATAGGTGCATACGGGCATGAATGATTGTTTCCAGAAAGTGATAAAAATGACCAGTTTAGGGATTTCTCTTTTTAAAGAAGAGGAATTTAAAAAAAAAAAAAAATTAAAGGCTTTTGATTCTAAAACAATATATGTCTTAAGGGTAAAGATTTCACATACTATGTCCCCTGCTGCTGTTATAAAATTTAAAAAATGTGAACAGCCCTGAACTCTCCTGCTTTGTCCTTGTGGTACCTAACAGTTTGCTGCTCTGTGTCATTTATTGATGCTTGTTATTGACAAGTATTTTGCAGCCCAGAGTTTATAGCAGGTGTGGAGCAGATGCTTTGTGGGTCTTCTGGATTAAAGATCTGTCAGGGATGCCTCTGGGTCTTGATCAGTAGTCCCTTCCTTTCTGTATCAGTATAACTCAGGATGTGATAGTGACATCTGAGCAGGGAAGGAAATTTAGGAACACCCTCTTTTTATTTATAGAGCTTTTGAAACTTAGATATTCAGAGCCCTTGTGTGAACTCAACTGAACTCAAAAAACAACATTCAGTGTTGTAGGGGTCTTGGCATATAGGTTTCTGTGACATTCCCTGCACATGTTCCAGTGGGGGCAATAGCTCCCTGCTACTGCTTGTTCTCCAGCGTAGTAGTGAAATGCAGAGTATCTTGCGAGTCATCTATAACAGTCATAGGATAATTTTTTATTTCCTTTCAATAATTTTAACCTGGTGCCATCTACAAAGTAGTTACCTGTCTAAAATGATGCTATGTCAAGCTCTGCACACACATAGACTTTAAGCCTCTAGAAATCATCTGGATTATGAGAGATATTTAGATTAAAAAATTATATATACAAGAGGAGAGAGGGGAAGGAGTTTCTTTCTCTAAATCATCCTAAATTTCTTTGTTTCATCCTAAATCCCTCAACAGACTTTTCCTCCATTGCCAGATTAAATTGATACTAGAATAAATAACATTTATTTTGTAAAATTTTGGGTTACTTTTCAGGTACTGCAAGCAAGATGTTACAAGCAAACTCAAGATTAATTCAACTGTCTCCTAGATGGCTGAAAGATAAGTCATAGCCTTTAGGATCTCAACCAGTAGAACTGTAGTTTTGAGGGGTTTTAATGTTGCTCTCCATTCTAAATTTAAGCCTAGGCTGGATATATACATCTCTATCTGCCACCAGACAGCCCCATTGGAGCTCTCCCTTGCTCAATCCGTGATGTTAATGGAGGTTGTGGAAGCCTGGTAGGTGATTAAACATGTCTCTCCTCAGATTCGAGTCCTGCAGCAATTCTGCCGTGTTGAACATGGACTGTTTAGCATGCCAACCAATTGGCTTTATTATCGAAGAGATAAAATATGGCATGGTCAGATTTAACCTGATACAATGCTGCACAATTGCTTCTAATTGTTTTAAGTTATTTCAAGTCAGTTACTTATTATCATTTTGGCTAACAAATATTGACACATCAGTATTCCACCCATGGCTGAACTGACATGAGCATATAAATACGATGCTAAGCAAGCTGGCAAGTACCTTTTGTTCACAGCTACTCAAATTAAAGACAGGTACTTTGGTGTGTCTTCAACCAGAAACAAACTGTGAAAATTCATTTCCCAGTGCTATTTGGGTATTTTTGTAACTCACTATGATCACACTGCATATGCAGATACAAGTTAAAAATAAGCTTTTCAACTCTTGCTTGTTTACACAATATTAGAAGCACTTTATAAAAGTGGATGTTAATTAATGCTGTATTTTAATGGCATTCCTATGAATTTGCAAGTACATTCTGGGAGACTTTCAAATACAATTTACTTTCAAAACAATTGGGATTATAATGATCAAAATATTTTTTTTTTTTATTTCCACTACCTTTACTACAAAACTGGTTGTGCTTAATACATACAGAAAAGAAAAAAATGCTTTACTTAATTTTTTTCAAAAGCAATTTTTAAATACTTTCCTCTTTCATTTCAGTCTTCTCATTTACAAAGAGAATTAAGTATGAATTAAGTTTTCAAAGAGGTTACCCATACATTTCTGCTCATGAAAAAGGTAGTTCTATATTTGATCACCTATTTAAGGAATCTTGCATGTACCCAGCTATCAGTCAGCTAAACTCAAGCAGCCTAAGGAATTGTACAAACATGTTAAGCACAGGAACACTTTCAAAGATGTTCTCCACAGAGATGTGCTTTTCAATAAGTCTAACTAAAATATTTAGAACAAGATTTAAATTTCCCAGAGGAATTCCTTCAAGTTGTGGCAATTATTTCTTATGCAAACTATAGTGTGAACTTTCCTGATTTAGCGTGTTATTTTGTAGGATTGAGTGAAGTGCTCTCCAGTGTGAAGTGTTAAATTATGATCTGCAGAATAGCAGGACCATACGCTGCTCAGAATAGTGAACATGTAGGGCTACGCCATATGCCGCGTCTAAGGGAAGGGTGGCAGTGCCGCTTCACGCTCTCCTAAACCCAGCTTTAGGACAATCGCTGAATTCCCCCAAATGCTGAATGCCTTTGGCTGATGTCTTTGTGCTCTTAACTCTACTGTGATCCAAGAGGGGGTGTAAGTGGGTAATTTGCTCAGGCTTTTTGTGAAAGTCCTGTAGTTGCTCATGGTAGTGAGTCAGTTAAATGGTTTCTTGCTGATAACAGAAGCAACTTGGTTAGAATAAATAATGACCTTAAACTCACCTGAGTTTGTAATTTGTGTTAACATTTTTGTATTTTTCTTCACTTGGGATTTCTGGATTGGGCTGAAGCCAAAAATGCCAAAACATTTTGAAGCTATCTATACTTGTGGTCATCTTCTTGCCAGAGCACATTAGAAATCTTAGCCATAATATATTTTCTCACAAGATTTTTGTCTCTTACACATAGAAAATATTCAGAAAAGCAGCTGTGCTCCTGGGACTATGTCTGAACAGGCTGCACAACCAGACAGAAGCTCTGATCTAAACAATTGCTTAACTATGTAAAGTTTAGATCTTGAGCTGAGCTTACAGTTTCCATCTCTACTAGCAACAACAGACTGGAACCAAAATCCTTTACCCAAATGTCTTTGAACTTCTGGAAGGTTACAGGCAGATGAGATTACAGGCTTCTTGGCTTGGACCCACCTCTCTTTCTTTGTATTATTTTTAGGGGCCGTTTTCAATGTGTTTAGTCAATACCAAAGAGACAGTCCCATTTTATAACAGCTTCTAATAATTCTCTCTAAGTTTAAAGGACCTGTGCCTAATGCTTGTTTATTTGGCTTAGGGAGAAGGAATATCTGAACTGTGCATCAAGGACAGGGAATAGCAAACATTTCTGCTTCCCCATCTATCTGAAACACAAAGAGAATATCTTGTCCAGAGAAGTAAATTATTAAACTTTCTTTTTTAAAAAAAGCATAAGGAATGCTTCCTTTATGATCTATTAATTAGAAAAGGAGGTATGGCTTTCAGGTGTCCCTTTCACTCCTCAAGTGGAACAAAAGTCTGATAACAGAACTTTTTATCCAGCCCATGTAGCTGTCAAAACATAAGGAGGGGAAGAGGGCATGTCAGATGAAGTAAATATAAAGGGTAAAACAGCATAGTCAAAAGTTATTTAGAAATGGCATGCTTCATGCAAAAATGATTGCAAACGCAGAGACGATAAAACTTGAAACATGTTAAAATCCAGCGCAGTTAGACATCCGAGTTTCCATTTATTGTGGTTCACTATTTTAAAGTGGATCCTGAGTCATAAACATGGCTGCCAGGAGGTCCACCTGGGTCCCATGAAAAAGATAATAAATACCCCTCCCCTGACTTTCTTCTGTCATATTACAGATATTGCAGTGATTGCTTTGGGGCTTTCAACCAGGGCCCTAGGAACCATGTCCCCTGTGCTTTCCCCTCTCCATAACTCGTGGTTATAAAACATTCTCATCTGTGCTCTCTATCAGAAAGCATCTGCATTTTATTATATTTCATCTTTGTGCCAGAAAGGAATATGTTTTGGAACTTCCGAGCACCATCATATAATTTTCATTAATAAAAGGAGGAGGGACATACCATCATCCAGCACTTGAAATGACCTTAAAAGGGGACCCACGCGAAACTGCACAGAAACAAAAGATCTGGACTAGCAAGGCCGTGCTGGCGTTTCCTTGACATTACACCAATAACGAACAATCAGTGCCAATGTTTTGATTATGGAAAGAAAAAGACAAAAAGACAAATGATACCGATTACTCACAGAACATAAAATCCTGATATCCTGTAGTAGCCATATATCAGCTCAGTTTAAATATGTTCAGCAGTATAACCAAAACGAGCCACGGCTGTCTGGTTCTTTAAAACCTTGCGGAAGAAAGCGAAGCCTTTACAGCATTTCTTATTATCATTTATTTCTAGAATAATGTGTGCCAGAATTGTCCACTGTCAGCAAAGAGAAGGCTGAACCAGCCTTTATGGTTTTTTGGTAGAAAGAAGCTGTAATGGTGCAGCCACAAAACCAAGGAATTCCCTGGTTTTCATGAATGTTGGCAAGTCATGAACAACACCTTGCTCTCTCGTCGTCTCATCCTTCCATTAGTTATTTTAGTAGCATACAGCCTGTCGTGTGCTGGCACGTAGCGGGTGGCCTGCATGGAGCAGGACGTTCTCCCGAGTTACAGAGCCCGATGCGGTTGGAAAGGCTGGTTGCAGGGCAGATGCGCAAGCTCAGCCCAGCTAGCCCCTTCCTGTCCTGCTTTTCACTGACATTTATTTTCTCCATGAACATAGGAGCTCGTTTTAACTTACCTCAGTTTCCCAATGTGTAAAATGACAAAATGTCGTTGGTCTTCACATGGTCATAATGAGGGCAAAAAGGTCAATCAGAGCGCTAAGCTGAGAAGGGTTTCACAAGTGCAAATTATTTTTCTGACGTGGACTTTTCTGTGAAGTATAGCTAATATATCAGCTTTTTGTTGTTGTTGTTGTTGCCTGGTTTTAAATTGTTATCTTGAAAATGCACAATAGCAAAATTTTTACAAACTTTAGCCAATCAGGATCAGCCCTCCCAGATAATGTAAATACAATTAGTTGATTTAAAGCACATTTCATGTTATGCTTATCTGCTAAGTGTTTCGGTTATGGCGTTCATACAGAATGAGTCACTCATACATATTCCTCAAGGAAGAGCCAAAAGATGGAAGGAAAATACAGCCTGAGGAAAAAGTCTATAAAGATTTCTCGCTTTTCTAATCCCTTCTCTCTAATGTTTCTTTGTAAATTTGTCAGATGGGAATGAAATTGCCTCATAACTCTCCAGACGTGAAGAGCATCACTGCACAAAATTACGTACTTGTCAAAGCAAGGGGGAATTTATGTTGGTGTTCCTGAGATGTGATTTTATTCAGTCTATTTCCTTTGTGCACATCATAGCAACTAGAAAGACAAAAACAACTAGTTTATGTATATCTTCTTCCCCCCCTCCCCTTTTTTTTCACCTCTGGTGAATTTTTAGCTTCTATTTTTCCCTTTTGTTTTCTTATCCCCCCCACCCCCCTCCTTTTATCTACTGCTTATTGCTAGTGACAGTAAACTTCCATCCAACAACGCTGCAATGAGAGCAGCTATGATTCTACCAGCACCAGGCAGTTCAGACAAGTGCTACGGTAATTTCCCTATGGAGCACAGAGAAAGGTGTGGCTTCTCTCCTGGTTAGGAAAGGTGTTGGTTTAGAAACCTGCAACATTTCTTACAGGCAATCAAATTATTACTTAAATTAATATTTTGCATTATATTTTAGTATTTTAATTTAAACTTTGTGTGTTTACACTCCAAAGCTTCTGCAATTAATTATGATGGTTAAACTTACTGAAAACTTCTCCCACTAACACCGAAGTCCAAGTTCTTTGTGCTGTTCTGAATAACATACTTCTCGATCTTTGTGCAGTATTTCTTCCTTTAGTTTAAAACTCTGTTATTAAATGATGTCTACAGCATTAGGTACATTAATTCTTCTGAATTTCAGCTACGCCTGGCTGTGACATTCTCAAGACATTTTAAAAATTTCAGCTTTTTAATCCTCCTATTTGTGTTTCACCAAAACATCTAAGATGGCTTTAAAACCAGTATTAATGAAGGAAAAAAAAAAAGCGCCAACGACAATGCCAGTCTTCGGCTTACCTAAATTCAGGCCAGGGTGTCCTCCTCTTGTATGTGCCTATCTATTTCCATCAACTGTCAAGGAGGTGTAGATGATTTACTTAACCTGGACATCTTTCAGGTGACATGAATCTGGATGCAGGTGCCCAGCTAGCTTGGTTTATTTTACTCCATGTCACTCCCCTGGGCTTGTGTTAGATCAGATCCACTCTACCCTTAGGAAGGACCTGCAGAGACAATGTATAGTGAACTGACTGAACCTGCACCACTGGCAGGGAGGAGGTAGAGAAATCAGGAGCAAAACTGAGCCTGGCAAGAAGGGAGGGGTGGGGGGAAGGTGTTTTTAAGATCTGGTTTTATTTCTGATTATCCTACTCTGATTTGATTGGTAACAAATTAAATTTATTTTTTCCCCAAGTTGAGTCTGTTCTGCCCATGACCTTAACAGGTGAGTGATCCCTCTCTGAACTTATCTCGACCCACAAGTCTTCCCTTATACTTTCTCCTTCCCATGCTACCGGGAAGGAGTGAGCAAGTGGCCACATGGTATTTAGTTGTCAGCTGGGCCTAAACCATGACAATCTTACTTGAATAAGAAATCTGACGATATATAAACCTTTTTAGAACTGATGATGGGCCTAAGTTATAAAAATCAAATGCTACCTCATCATTTATTTTTTGTTATTCCCCTCCCTCTCTGGAAATTGGTGTTCACTTCCCCACATATATTTAAAACTATCCATATTATAAGAATACTAAGGGTAAACTTCGCTTTGCTCGCACACCAAGACATGTTGTGTATTTACAAGTAAAAGAAATATTCTCCAAAAGATGGATGTGGTGATACAAGAGATATGCTGAAGATGCCATGGTTTTGCAAGGCAATGTTACAGAAAAAAAAAAAAATCATTTAAATGGATGATAGGTTTTCTGGGAGATGGACTCTGATGTTATCCATTATGTAGGAAAACAGACTCCTAATGTATGCTTCTAAGTACTGTTACAGTATAAAAAATCATAGTTATTAAAGTCTAACTTTGGCTCTGTCCCTGCTAAGAGAGTATGTGCAAAATATACATGAACTAGTTCTCAAACTGGTTTTAAGGTGCAAAAAACCTCCTTATAGAGGCCATCACCAATCTTGGTATGAAAAACATAGCCTAGGAGGCTATGGATAAGGCAGTCTGTGCAGATCCTCATAATCAAACATCCTGTCTCTCTTTATATTGCTAGGCTCTACAGCTTTTTGTGTGACCTTCCAAATATTATCCTTATGCAGTCAAAACCAATCGCTCATTGTATATGAACTCCAAAAAATAAATACATGTTGTACTATAGAGAGTGATAAAAAGAAAGCTGGTGTCTGTCCCCTTCGTTACCACCACTGAGAGACATTTTCAGGCTAGTACCAGCAGCGAAATAACTCACGGCTGAGAACAGTCAATCACTGACAGTATACCAGGACAGAGATGCTTTATGCTACCTGTTGGACCAAAAGATGAGTGTATTTCTTTTGCCTTCATCATGGTCTGTGTGTGAAACAGTCCTTGAAGTCAATGAGCCCTTAATGCTGTTGGTTAATATTAGATATCTATCAGCATTTTATCTCAGTGAGGGTGTAAAATACCGCCTTAGAACAATGACGAAGAGTTCCTGGAGTCGTCCCTATGACTCCTTAAAGCAGTTTTCCCTGCAGTCTATGGAGTATGAAACTATCGTGGTATTGATGGAGCTGGGAGACTGGTCTTAGCAGGCTTGATGAGGGGCCTGGAGATTCCTGCAAAAAGCAGCAGAGTAAATGCCAAGCCACATATTGTAAAGTAACAAGAAGAATTTTTATTATTGCTTTTTTTCCCTTTTGTATTTTCCTTACCATTTTGATCAGGTGTACATTGTTTATAACCCCTAGTTTACTGGCCCCAAATATCATTACGACGTCTGCACTATGATATATGTTTGGTTGTTACCCTTTTAATGGATAAAAAAAGATTTAAGTACTTCATTCTGTTGCATTTTGACAGCTGTTAGCCATCATTTTTCCATTCACCTGCATTTAGCAATCCCATAAAGGGAGGCAATCTTAGAACTAACAAGAGCTGGGCACTGCAAGGTGATAATTCTGTATCACTTTGGCCTATAAATACCTGACAGGCTTTGCGCTGAGTCAGCAGTCTGTAACAAAGTGGCAGCCATGCCCTTTTATCTGTGTGAGTGTTTCACAGCAATTGGACTATCAGCCCCTGCAGTGAAAATCCATAGTATCGATCAGGCTATTTCTCCACTGTAATTCTTTTGTAGGAAATCCCTGATGACAAATTTTATCTGCACCACTTTTTGATTGCTGGTTTGATGTAAGCGATCTCCAAGGGCAGAGTTAAGCTCCTGGCCGTTCCACATTATCAAGCACTAGCTTTATTTACTGAAACTACAGTTGTGGTCACCAACGAAAATAAAAAAGAGAGAGAAAGGACTAGGTGGAGGAGGCTGAAAATTAAGAGTGAAATAATATTTCAAAATGCAGGAGTGAGGGGAAAAAAACAGTTGCATCAGCTACTTGATTCTTAAGTGTAGGTTATAAAAGCATGTACCGCATTTATAAACACATAAAGAGTTGAAATACGTTATGATAAAGGTGCCTACATGATGTAGGGCTGTATCTCGAATGCGGAGGTGGTTAGGACCTGATCCTGCAAGCTCCTGGCCATGTGAATGGTCCCACAGGTCCCCAAGAATGTTCTGCCAGGGAAGGACATAGCACATCAGTAAGCACCAAGAGTTTGATTTTATTCTGTTTTCAAACTGATACATATTCCTTCTGAGCTGCTTCACTTGTACTTATTGCAGTACGTCTCCAGCCACACAAGGGATTGCTGTTGTGATAAGACCAGGTTTTTCCTGTAGTCTCGAGGGGTGTGGAGCTGCGCTCTGTTCAGTCACGTATTCAGAAGACCCAGACGCTCATGATAAGCTTATACGTACGAATCTCTGGTTCAAATGTAATTGTGGTACAAACTTGTATTAGCGATGCCATGCTGTGGATTAGCTTAGGCTCTTTGGTCTACAGATTTAACTTGAAAATCCTGCAAAAGAAAGTTCATAAATTTCCAGTCTACCTGAGCTGAGTAAGACCGAGAAGCATCAGATATTACACAAAACAGAAATGCTGTTAATATGGATTCAAAATTTATTCCAATTTTGATTTAAATGTAGGCTGTTTCTTCAGCAAGGTTATTACATATTATCCCTTGGACACCCTAAGTTTCTTATTTTTCAGTTCCTGATGAATGAACCCTTTACTCCTGTGTCCTTAGGGAAGTTTCTTACTGACAGTGGTTGCCATAGTAGATTGGTGTTACCCCGTATGACTTTGCAGAGATGTTTTTACCTCAGTAATGCAACACAAAACAGTGAAATTCTGGCTTATGTTTTTATTTAAAGCCCTAAGTCACTGACACATCCCAAACATGCCACGTACAGTATGGAATTACTTAGAATCTACCTCTGGTTTGTTTTTTCACCCAAAACATGTTAAGCACAAAACTAAAAATAGCTTGCATATTAATGAGTTCTCCATCAAGAAAATATCTGTTTGCATAGCTGGACTCCCACATGCAACTATGTCATTCTGCTAAAATTCAGTTGCCTAATAAACATATATCTTCAGATATCTTCAGATATATATTTACTGAACAACATATATTGGATTAGGTATGGAGCCAGTCCAATTTCATCACTACACCTTTGAAAAATTTTCAGATTAATACTGAGAGAAATAATTGTATGTGAAGGGAATAGTAAACACTACCCAGTAGAAGGGATTTTGAGCAGATAATGTGAAATACTTTGTCCATTTGGCACTCTGTTCTGAAGAAATAATTTTAATAATTTTCTTCAGCAATAACTCAAATAAATTAATACCAATTAAGTATTGATAGTGAGAAGTCTGCATAAGTTCAAAGTTTGAGTAAGTTTGATTCATGAAAGTAGAATCAGAAAACCCAGAGAAGACAGTAAGATTTTCAGGGGAGTTGAGAGAACTTCAAAATCAATCAAATTCCTTATTGAAGTTTTATGGACCACATATGTCTATCAAAGAGTTTTGTCATAAGATAGTGAACAAAATTCAAAACATGCAGTTTAGCCCTAATTCTGTTATTATTACTGAATTGTCATAAATCCCAAACACATCACGCAACACTTTTTCTCTAAATTATCATAGTGTCATTATGAAATTATCATTCATACTTTTCTATGCCCAAGAAGAAAATTTTGCCCTGTGCTTGAAAGTTTAGCATATCTGTGACTGCACTGACCAATAGAAGATGTAATTCATTTGCTACTGGTTCATGTTACAACCTGGGTTTATAATAAGTCATTTTAAGTCAGGTTGCTTCTGGTACCAAAGAGAAGAGAAAGCCTCTTGGGTAGTTCCTAGCGCATGTTAGGCCCTTATTGGCAACTCTGAGGTACCAATGTCATATTTGAATAATTTTACAAATTACTTGGATTTATTTATTTTTATGTTTTATATTGTTTCTGATGAAAAATACTAAATTGACAGCAATAGAGACTTCTTTTGTGTGTGTGTGGTATAGACAGGTGTTCACTCCATGCTACATTAAGACCACCAACCCATGTCACTTAAACTACTGAACAGCCATCAAGTAATAATGACTTCCAATTACTACTAACCTGAGCTAGAGTCGAACCAGTGACCTTGAAATATTCTGTATCCCATTAACAGTTCCCTAAGCCATCTAGTCCCCTGGTGTTTGATTGTTCTGAATACAACAAAAGAGCTTTCCTTCATTTTTTTTCTTTATTTCATTTTTTAAAACTGCTTAAAATTAGGGGTGGATAGGTATCGAAATACTCAATTTACAGTTTCACTCTATCTCTAATACAACATCTAGAAGAACTGCTTTCATTTTCACTGAGAATACCTCCCGCTGAAACTAAATTCTCTTTTCTCAGTACTTGAAGCCTTGTCTGTCACTGACGTATTTTGCACACCTAGATCTCAAGAATCAGTAAAAGCTGCCACGCTTCTGCATTGCATTACATTACAGCGTGGTCTTAGACTCTCATGACGAATGCTGGTATATCCTCTCTGTTATGGGAATATGTTAAGCCCTGACCAGATAATAAGAAAGGAGCCCTTAGATGTTAATTTCTGTTTGTGGAATACCTCTCATTAGATTTTCTGAATTGATTTTTTTTTTTTTCAGTTTTGCTGAAACAAGTACTCAAATATTTGATATTTTCACCAGGTCAAGTACGATGCTGGTCCATCTTGTACCACAGCCAGTGCTTGCAGGATGGGAGAGGGCAGTGGGACACTGTGGCTGGGGCTGCACGTTCAGCTGTTGGGGTGGCTTAGTCTTGGCTTGTGTGTTTTGAAGAGGTGACCTGCTAATGGTAGAAGCAAGGGCGACAATATCTTTATACTTGCATATTAAAAAAACAAACACTTTTTGTAGCATCTACACAGCTGTAAGGATTTGCCAGTTCATTTGCACTTTTACAATCTAAAATAGGCTCAGCTGCAGTGCTTTGGTGTACCTTTGTGACACCTTCTGTGAAGAAAAGGTGTCAGTTCATTATGGTTTGTAACCCACCACCTGCCTGTCTCATACACGCATTAAGAGATCCAGTGATACTGTTGGAAAATTTCATGCCACTTTCTTCTTCAAATTTCTGGTGCTTTGGGGCTAATTCAGTGTTTTCATTAACATTTAAGATAAATCTGGAAAGAGCACAGACATTAGTGCAGATTACAAGCCAGAAATACTAAGCAGCAACAGCTTTCTTTGATCTAATGATACACGCCAGTTGTAAATATTTCTGTGCCCCTGAATATCAGCGCTGCGTAGCCCTCGTCCAGACAAACAGGGAGTTTATCCATCAAAATCCTGGTAAATCCTGCTTTGCCAAGCATATATATCCTACAGTGCCTTCCCAAACACCAAAGTTTGGGTCTGATTCTGGGCTGACACAGAAGAAACTCCAGTCTGACAGGGATGAGCAGCTGTCAACCCCCAGCTAAGCATGATGTTGGGTAAGCAGGTCCCTCTTTGAGGGACTCATTTCAGGAGGTGTTTGCATCTTGTACTGCCATGCTCTGCCTAAAAAATGCACCAGCAGCACGTGCCCTCTTTTAAAGACAGGAGGAGGCAGGAAGCTCTCCCCCTTTTTCATAATAACTCCCCCCTACAGTACTTGCCTGGCGAGCAGCAGACCTCAGCCAAGCAGCTTTGACACAGGGAATTGAAATGCATCAGGCCTCCCCTGTAGAAGGCATGACCTTCCCCCTCAAACTTTAGATTATTTTACATAGAATAAAGATAATTTCCTGGTTTTACTGCTGAATTGTGCTACTGTGTAGAAAAAATGCCTTGAGATTTACAGTGCCAGAGAAAGACTTACCAGGAGCTTCACAGGCAGGGTAGACACCTTGGAAAAGAACCTTTTGAGGGTTTGGGGTCAATCCTCGAAGACATATGTTTTATCTAGTGGCTCTTTACTGTGAAATGTTGAACCATTATTTGGAAATAATCATCAGGATAAAGACAAATGTGTATGCTTTCTTTGTCCACAACCTTCAATCCTCATGTCCCCCTTTTTTTGTCAAGTGAAACTTAAGATGAAAATTGCCCTTTCTTTCCAAGTTAGTTGCTTTATCTGGCTGTAACAGCATTTTCCAACAGGAAGGAATTAAAGTTGGATCCACCACCTCCAGCTGAGTGTTCCCACTCTGTGATCTGTGTGTGTATCGATGATGTTACACAGCTTTAAAAGGAAAAACTCAAGTCCTCTCTTTTATATCAAAAGAGGTCAGGAGATGGTTTTGAACAGTGGATCCTGAGCAAGCAGAAAGCAGGAAAAGACAGGAATATTATTCCTAAGGGTTTGATTGAAGACTCACCCACATCCTTATTAGTTCCTCATTGGCTATACGTATGCTTCTGCCCTTCCATCATGATATTGGCACCATTCTCAGGGGTCTTGTTCACCCCGTATATTTTATAGTATGTTTAAATGCCTCGCCAATATATGATTTTACTAGAATAGTCTCAATTTATGATTCAAAATTGAATCCTTTCTTTACAAGGACTTTAGGATCAGCAATGTGAAATACTAGGCTTAATACATGGGAAATTATTCACGCTAGAATTTACAGCTAAGACATGTTGCTCATGTGCAGGTCTCTGATTTACCCCTGAAGAATGAAACAACTCTATTGCAAACAGCATTTAGAAAATAAGATGTTTCCTTTTCAGCTCCAAATGTCATCTTGAAGGTGTTCCTGGCTATACCTAGCCTTTGACTAGAATTTTAATATATAACAGAAAGGTAAATCTACTTTGGCCAGGTCTAAATAAATATATTCTCAAAAATAGTCAGCATTCAGTCAGTTTGTTTTACCTTGGCAGTTTGTATCAGAGGAAACTGCTCCTTTAAGAACAAGGTTACTTAGCTGGGTCAGAACCAAACCTATAGTAAATGTATCTTCCAATAAAATTACATCGATGAGTTAGTGAGGTTTTTCCCTTTAACACACACTCATTATAATAAAAATTGTAAAATGTATGTCAGGTTTCATCAGACCTGTCTTCCACCATCAAATAAAAATAGTTTAATGCTAAATTACTGAAGTCCCCCAGCTGCCGGAAATTCCATATCCCATCTCCAAGTGTTTTTCTTTACCACAAAATAATGAGCAAGTCCCATGTGTTTGTAACAGTCCTGCAAGTGCTGTCTGTAAAAGTCATGTCATAACCTCAATCAATCACTCAACATTGGCCAACACTTTGGTAGATGATCCAGAAATACAACTTACTGGGATTATACTTCAGGAAATAACATATTGCTGGCTGACAGCAGCAGCAAAATACTTTATAAGGAGGTCAGATAACCCGGAGTTACCCAAGTAATTTCTTTCTGTAGCTTCTGAATCTGCATCTATTTACACACCCCTAACTATATGCCACCAAGTGCTTGGAAACTGGGTGGCAGGAAGAGCACTTAGAGCAATTTAGTGCCATGCATATACTCAACCACTGAGGGCAATTAGTTTTCAGTATTTCTTCCTTTTCCCAAAGGAGTGCTGGACCTCACAGCAAAGCCATAAAGACAGCAAAAAGGATGGTGTACTACAGAGGTGCGTCCATGCAGCATGGAAGTGAGGTGCTGTCGAGCACTGTGAACACAACAGCTTTCCGCAGAGGAGGCCGAGTCCTTTGTGTTGCCAAGCTGAAGTGCAGAAGTGGTCCTTGGTCAGTCTTCTCCCTCTCTGCGAGCCTACAGGCAGTCAGCGATGTTAGCAGATGGAAAGTACTCGAGAGCAGGAAATCTGCAGCGGCTCATTGGAATAACTTTTCTGGAACTGTTTTACCAGAAATTCTATTTTAGAAAGGACTGTAATGTGTACCTCTTAAGGCTGGGAATCAAATAGCTTTCAGGGTAATTACTAGCTATCACTAATTATTTTTCTAGAACTGAATTTCTAGATGTAAGTATGTATTTATTAATTTCTTTCACTTGCTCATAAATATACATAGCAAATTTTTTAGATACTTAATCACTCTGTTATGGAATAACAAAATGCCACTGACCATTTAGACCCATGGAGAATACAGGCTGTGGATGCTAAGCCTGTCCTTTCTTAGGCTGGATATTCAAAATTTATGGGTCTGCCAGTCAAGATGTAATAAAATGCAGAAACATGCTTGTAAAAAGAAATGTGATATTTACTGTTCAGCCATGTAATATCTTCTACTTATACATCTCCCCTGAGGATAACGATGTTATTGGAAGTGTAGTTTTCTTAGGCATGCTCCATATTCCTTTTTTCAAGTTCTCTTCTTCTTTTTTGTCATTTTCTCTATTTCTTGGATCTTTGGAAAGTGCCAGCCCTCAAAAAGAGTAGCAGTGCAATAGCAGAAATGAGTAGCATTTGAGGCATAATAGCAGGTTTATTTTAAATAATTTGCAATATAAAGCTGAAGAGCAGTTTAGAATGAGTATGTTTAAGATCACTGAGGATTTAGACTTCAGTTGCCTCAACACAGACTTCATGGATGGTCCACCATTGCTGAATCAACATCCAAGTCAGAAGTGGGGCCTTTCAGTGGAGTTTTCCTGCTGTTTTAGCCAGTCGGTAGAGTTCTGGTTCTGTTTCTTAGCAAACTTTGTGAATTACAGATCTACCGCTAACAGGTAAGTGGCTTAAGTGAGAGGTCAAGGACCTGTATCTAAACAGTTCTGAATTTAAAATCCTCATGACTTTTCTCTGTTATTCTAACATACTGCATGTATAGGAGCCACGAGGTCTTGTGTTACATCAGTCTGTATGCATAAGTCTGCCTGTATATGCACATCATATTCCAAGTATTGCAATGCTGAACGGATGCCAGGTGAAGGTCTTCGAGGGATCCAACAGTGTGTGTTTAGTAATACTCAGTAAAACTGAATGTCATTTGATGATGCCTGATGGTGAAAGAATAGAGAATACGCCCTGCTATATGCTGTAACTTTAGGTCTCCTTGCTTTTATCACTTTACTTGCTTTTATGATGTGTGCAGTGAAAAAAAATCTCTTGTGAATGAAAGCCTGGCTTTGAATGCAAGGGTTATTAAACGTGGAGAAGCAGTACAGGCCCCTCTGCTGCACATAAAAGGTGTTGCCTATGTGGTCAGCCAGCTGGGGAGCAGAAAGGGACTGCCTTCTCACTATGAAACTAGTCTCCATAACAATTTATATAATAGTTTGGGGAAATCCCTGTGATGGGCCAAGGAAGACGCAGTGGATCCACTCTGTCTTGAAGCACCACTACTAGATGCAATAAATCTGGAGGAGATGTAACTGCTCCTCTAGCATCCACAAAGGCCTGCACTGTATGCCAGATTTGTTTCATGAATTTCTCTCTTCTCGTTGCCTTAAGCACAATTACAAATACATTATGCAGTGTGAATTTTCACCCTTTTTTAGCATTCAGCGGTGCTATGAAACACCATCCTTTCCCCTTAGTGTACTGGCTTGAAATTAGTGCATTCCCCAAATATCCTGCTGCCTGTGCCATCCCACTGTGACCCAGAGAGGGGATGCTACAACCAAATGCTTCCCCTGATGGGATTTAGTCAATCACATCCACAATATCTTCCGACCTCAGCTTTCACAGAGGTCAGGAACCCCAGTCTGCCGCTGATCCCAGGTCACCGCACAATGAGCTGCTGCCAGGCTCTGAGTGATAATAAGCTCTTGATTTTCAACTGGGGGAACAGTATGATGTACAAAACAAAACAAAGTCAGACCTGTTTATCCACTGGAATGGGCATACGCTTCTCCCTTCTCCTAGAGGGGCTTCGGCTGCTCATTAGATTGCATCCCCTTATGTATATTTTTGGCAGAAAAGCGTTGTGCAGCACCAGGCGCTGTGTTCCCCTTTACTGCGGTGCAGGGCATGACGTGGCGTATTGGCGTCTCCTCCGCGAAACAGAACTTGACAGAAATTTAGAAAAAGTTGGGGTTTGGATTGAGAAGCAGTGATCAATTCTGACAGCGTCCTGCTCGGCTCAATATTATCTCTGAACTGCCGGGAACCAAATGCCAGCGTGCAGTGCATTTCTTCCCAAAGTTCAAGAGGGTAGATGTAAACACAGGCCGTAAAAGACCTGCATGTCTTGAGCTTGTAGGGGTCGTAATTCTTTCCAGCAAAGTTACCTTTCCTGTTTCTATGAATTACTCTTACATTCTTGTAAGAGATACGGTTTGAGGTATTTATGGTGCATTCAATTCTGCTATCATTGATTTACTGGACTAAACCTGCTCCAGGATATGATGTAAAGCCCCTAATTCCAAAAAACTCTTACATCTCAGCGAGAACAGCATTTTCTGCCCTGTTGCCCTCAAGCAGATGACCAACGGAGATAAACAGAGGGCACTCCACTCTCTGTTGCAATGTGCTTGGTGATGTGAAGGAATCAATCAGACAAAAGCAGATTATTAGAGTGTCTGAGAGAGATCAAACATTGCTGGCATCTTCACCCACACACGGTTGATTTACAGGCAAGCTGATAAAGTGCTGCAGCTCACTGTCAGAAGTACATGACAGCTCCTCTAGCTCTATGGATAAATTATTGCTGAAGCCCATGATAACATTTCTCCACCTAGCAACCAAACATAACAGGATGTGGCTTTTAGTACTCGGAGCCAGAATGATACAAAGAGAAAACACAGAAACTCTTGAAGCAGCAAGGCAGCGCACTAAGAAAGAAAGGCATGAATAGATTTTCATGCACATGCACACACACACATCATGTGTATATCTATATCAGCTCTGCCGGCTTAAAACTGACTTTGTGTTAGAGCCGTGTATCTGAAAATACGCGTGCCAAAATGCACATAATTGGTGCAGGCAATGGCTGCAGGAGTGGGATGGCAGCGATGGAAATCATGAAGCCTGCACAGACACAAGCTGAAACTCCGGGCTATGGGAAGAGTCCTTGTATGGGGGTTTGTGACTTGCATACCCAAGGCTACACTGCACCAGTGGCTAGGAACATACATGGAAAACATCAGGAGTTTCCTCTTGCTTGGAAAAGTGCTGGCAATATGAAACCAGCAAATGAGCCAGACTTTAAATAACCCTATCTTGCTTTAAAGAATAGGCAAATCAAAATAATCCAATTATTTGCAAGACTGCTAATGAAAGGCACAATTCAGATATTCTCTTTATTTTTATCTGGTGTCTTATAAAATAATAAGCAATATAATCTGCTAAATATTGCATCATGGCTATTAGACAGTGGGACTGCTCTCAAAAATTAAGTTGGGTTAATTAGAGCATGTACTATGTGCCTATAAAAGACTAAACCAGGCTCTGTCTCAGGAGCCAGACGTGAGTGCTTTTCAAAAACTGAGAATATGACCCTGACAACTTAAAAACTAAAGTATATTGAAAGTACTCACAGGTTAGAGGTTCTGCTGCCTCAGATGCCTTTAACAGATTTTCTTACTTTGATACACACTTCCTTATTTAAAATTTTCTTTTTCTCTTTGTTGCTCTATCAGAAGTCAACACACTGAAGAGCAGGGAAATGAATATGGAAATAACTGTATGAAAGAAATTATGAGACCTGTTTATCTTCAGTGTTCTGCCAAATGAACAATCAGGAAATGTGATTTTTTTTATTTTTTTTTCTCCCTGTGGCTTTTTCAGTTACAAGAATTTAGAAAAGGTGAGAGGTAAGTGAGAAATTCTGAGATGTAAAAAATGTAAGCTGATGATATCCCTTAAGTAATTCTTCATATTATTTGTTAGTTTGTCATATTAAGGACTCGGCATTGTTTATATTAAGGACTCAGTACTGCTTATCTGCAAACTGAGATCTGAGACCAATTTGCGTTTGTACATTTCAATTGTGTTTCTTTAGTCACTGCTGTGATTGAATGTAGTGCCAGCAAGCAAGCTGGAAAGCTGGCTTAATTAACCATTTGCACTTGTTAATACCTGCACAACTGCATTACCTGCATGAACCTTTATGAAAGCATGGACCTGACTAGAGCATTTTCCTTATTAATAAGCATGTTCCTGGCCGGATTACTTGAAGAACATCTTACCTTTCTGCCTACTGCAGGTTAAGTGTGAAGGTGGAATCTGTGATTGTTCATCGTATTTTAAAAATTTCCATCTAATTTTACCATACATTATGCAGACTTACAGACACATTACAGGTTGGTTTCTGTTGGACCTCATGGGGAGGATTTAACAGTGCAACTCTTGTAAAAGCCAACAGAAATTGCACAGCTTAATCCTTGTATGCTGCATTGAAAAATTACCCATAAATATTTCACCATTATGTTTTATTATTACAGTCAAATTTGTTTTATGTACTTATTATTTAAGGGATAATAGGGCAGGTGTCCCATTTTATGAGGCAATAATCTGGTTCACGTTGGCTCCATAGTTTATCCCTACCAGTGAGCTGCATTATCACCAAGGGACATGGGGAGCTTGTCTTACTATAGTAATAATAATAATACCTTATATTTATACAGCACCTTTTTTCTCTAGAATGATCCTATAGCACTTTACAAATCCTATTTGATTTTTTGAGAACTGGGGTCATCTCAAGGATTATTTCAACAATGCCATTTCTGGAGTCGAGACAAAAACCAGACTTTTCACCATCTAGATATCCTTTCTTGAATCTCTGAAAACTTTTGCTGTTCATACATCTCTTACTCGGACAGCTGGGTGTACATGTGAAGGGGATGAGGTTCCAAATATTGATGAATGTCCTTGGCTGTGGGACCATGGGTTCACATACTCTGGAAGTGGAATGTGATGCCCTTCAATTTGGAGGTCTTGTAAACATCTCTTTGTAAGGTACATCAGAAACAGTTCCCAGAGGGGGGATTCTGAGAGCTGGACTGCAGGCGTGCAGAGACAGCTCTCACATTTATTGGAAGGTTTGCTTGAAACCAGATCAAAAGGGAGTGATTCCCACCCCTTCATTAGGTAATGCTTCTCTTCCAGATGATTTAGATTACGTAACTTCAGCACGGCCATGATGATAATGTTAGTGCCCTCTTGGTAGATATGCAGGTGCTGCTGACAAAGGAAACCATCCTGCTTTCTTCTATGTGGCTTAGTTGTGCGCTAATTTGGTTTTCTATTAGCATGAAAGCTCTATTCAAGCTCGGCCGAGGCTGCTGTTATTTGTCCTAAATACCAGCGACTGGGTATAAAACTGAAGTTGCTGTAGAGCCAGAAGTGTGGATGTGCACCCATTCCCAGCTCCCACTGATGAGCCCGTTCCACGTGGAGTCTTGGTTAGTCTCTGAATGATGTTATCAAATGTGTATGCCTTGCGTGCCCAGCCCTCAGCTAGCACTGTGTGCCACAGTGACAAGTAGCGCATCACTCAGTATTTTCAAGCCCCCAGATGACTTCAGAGCTTGTGATTACAGCATTTCCTCTGTTACAGCCTACCCTAGGGAAAAGAGTTGCCAAATTGAGATTAGGCTTGCATTTTATTAAAAATAAAAGGAGGATTTACCTATAAATCTGGCTGGGTTCTTGCTGTTTCTTCTGCTTCTCCCTCTTACATTTTTTCCTTCCTGTTGTCCTCTTTCTTCAGATGTGAACCCAGAAAGGCAAAAAACTTGTACAATTTGCTGTAATATGAGTGTCCAATAATTTCCAGTAATAGAAGTGGTTTGTTTCTACTTGAACATTGAAGCCAGCTCTGAAGAAATTATATATTCTTTGATTAAATAAGATATATAAGGCTGAGTTTACTCTCTTATCCCACAGTCACAAAGACATTAGCTACTCAGAGATGGTGTTACTCATTCCTCCCTTATCCAAAACGCCAGGCTGACCTAAAAAACTTTCCCAATTAATGCCTCACTGCCATCTTCATAGAGAATTAGTTGACCAACTGGATTTTTAAAATATTAGTGAATAACTGTGGCAGTAGTTTCTTAAAAGGATTTTTATTAGCTCCTAGCTGTGTTTTTGAGTACCTAAATGCCTCAGAATGTTTCATTTCATTATACTTCAGCATTGTGGCTGAGAGATAATGCTTTCATTAGATCTATCATCCATTCACAAAATATAGCTTTGTGCAACATTTACATCAGTAAAACAAATCATACTGTGCCTCAACTTTCCCCCATTAGTAACTGAATGGATGTCTTGCCTCACCCAGGCAACAGGATATGTCAAAAGTTCATTGGATTTACGGATAACAAATCACTAGCTATCTTTCAAGCATTGTACAAATTATCAAACATTATTTTATGTCACGAAGTGAGATGACTAGGCCATGCTTCAGGCATGTGCTGAAGCACCTTGTGACTTCAGCATCTAAATATCTACAATGAGTATTTAGAATGAGAGAGACATATTCTCCTTCTTTGTTGGACCAATGTGTAGGAGATGAGTTCCTAATCTCATACCTCATCAAGTACCAAAATTTATCCAGAGGTTTGCCAGTTCAGCAACTAGTATTCTGAGCATCTGGATCTACCTTTTTTTCGTTTATTTCTTCTTTTTTTTCATTGCTAATTACAAAATTTCAGGTTTTCATACTTTCAAGTAAGTTCATATTGCAAGAAAAAAGAAGTTGCATATATCTCATTACATTAAAATGTTAACATTTCTAATATTTCCTAATGACACCACTACAAACTAAACACTGGAATGAAAAGATCTATGACAAAAGTGGAGCCTAGAGACATTTAATGTGAATGTGTTTCTGGGATAGCTCCAGATTTGTTTTCAGAATGTATAGAAGATTATAGAAAATTGGTTCAATTATGCCCTCAATTACAATATGTAAAGTCATTGTACCCTGCAACTGATGGCAGAATTGGGACCAAACAGTGTATATTGAGAAATATGATGTAGCTTTTATGCTGATTTCACATTTTCTGATCATGTATTGTGTTCTCTGTTACTGTTCTTTACGCAAGACAGGTAACCTTTGTTATCCAATTGCTATTTTTTTAACATAATAACCTGGATAGAGCCTGGAGGGCATGTCTCATGAACTCACCCATTACAATGCTTTATTCACTGGTGAAGGTCCCATTCCTAAAAGAAACAATGGTGTGTTTTCCATGCTACATCCAAGTCCAGGTGTTCAAACTCTGTTGGAAGCACTGTTGCACAGAAACAGGAGAATTTTTTAAGCAACTGAACTGTCTCCTCAGAAAACAGCCACAGTGCAGGCAGTGATGTACAAGTATTTCTTGCACAGTCTGCCATCACAGATGATATCCCTTAACCTCCATGTCTGGAGCAGTCACCTCCGAGTGAGACAGTTTTTTTAGTGACCAGAAACCATTCCAATCCAGATGCCAGTGAAGGTGCCAGTAATCATTCTGCTGGTTTTGTAGGTTTTATGTTTCATCATACACCACTGAGCAACCACTATTAATACTCATGGAAATTTCGGCTGTGTTAGGAGACTAGCTGAGATAAATCCTGATAGGGACTTGACAAACATGAAGTTTTTTTTTACTGCTTATATCATGGGACTCAACACTCCCAGGAATTAGAAGGCTTTTCTAATTGAATACCTATGGCCAGAGCTAACCGATCCCCAGCAAACAAAGCATGCTAGAACATGTGTAAAATATGGAACTAATACTGTCATTCATATTTGCAAAGAACACTGTGAGCATAAATCATGACTTACAAGGCCAAAGGAAGATGTCACAACAGTTAACAAATGTTGCTTGTCTAGTATGTTGATTGGGTCTAAGAATACATGGATCCAGGGTTTTCAGTTAGACTTGTTTGATTTAGCTGATCATATTTAACAAAAACTGCCAAGATCTTCTTGTACCCCATAAATGAGCTCCCAAAATGTAGAGCAGATAATTGCCTCCTGTTTTTTGCAGGGTTTTGGGTGTTGGGTTTTTTTTTTTTCCCCTGTTTTTTTGGGTTTTTTTAGTAAAATCCTCTAGCAGGCAGGAGATTCTACAATTTTCTGAGTATTCAGACAATTGAAACGTGATAAAAAAGAATCCTTTTCTGTGTCATCAGGCTTTTTGGGGCTGTGGATAGTAGGACTCAGATGTGTGATGCTTGTGTGATCAGCAGTACAATTCTATATTCATGAGAAAGTAAAATATGAAGTATAGTGTAAAGTAGCTGTTGCATTCGTGCTTTATCTTGAAACAGTAATTGAATAGTGCTAAATGCTGAATCCTGGAGGGGAAAAATACCCTATATGGTTCTTTGGCATTCTTTTATGCTACGAGAGTTCATCCATCCATCCTACTTTGTGAAATGCCTTCATATTTTGGCCTTCAAAAATTCGACCAAATATGTTTCAGATGCAATGTCTTTATTATCTTGTGCTTTATCAGAGGAGAGGAAGAGGGCACTGAATTTCCATGAATTCTCATTGTTGTTATCTCTCTGAATATGCAGCCCAGAAAAAGAATCCTTTGAATGTAAAGTAAGAGAAGTGCTAATGCTCAGCTATAGCTTGATGCTGAACTCTTACAAGCATGAAAATCCTTCTCACATTTCAGTGCATGCAGCATCTCTGGCTGTTAATATACAATAAAAGAAGGCACAGTGAAGCCCTAGCACCATGGAAAGTTTTTAGTAGTCTGTTGAAGGTGTCATTCATCACATTATTGAGTGCATCTGTGATCTGATCGGCTTCCTTGACTCCCATTAAAATGGAAAATAAGGGCTGCATAGGTTCAGTACCTTTTAGGTCACCAGCAACTTGTCAGAATCTGTGTCTCTGAAAGGTACCTGACTTGTAATGAAGGGGACACTCTGCTTGGGCTTATTTGTCCCTGACATTTATTGGCTATTCTGTTCTTGGTACTTAAGCTACTTCAGCACCAGCTCAGATATCACTCCACTGTACTGCTCTCCTAGATGTAGACAAAACTAAAACGTGGGGCTTTTCCACCAGTATCTCTATCCAACACACTTTTGTTGCCTGCAGTATTTCATAGGAAATGTAAATAGCCTGCCTGCGCTTGGTGTTCAGCAATAGCCAAGCTTCTGGCAAAAATACTGACAGAAAACAGAAGTTCCCTGTAGTTACAGAGGGTCTCGTAGAGCTTAAGTTAGATGCATGGTCTTCCAAACCGCTGAAGGCTGAGAGAATTGTGGAATTTGGCTCAGCTGGGTTGCCTCCTTCCTGCACCAAAATTTTAACACAAACATAAAATGAAAATTTCTTTCTTCAAACATACTTAATTGCTTTCAAGTTTTGGCACTTCTGTTGCTATTGGATTTCCAGGGCGTCCCATGGTAATGATTAGAACTAAGCAAATACCTCAAAATATTTTCCATGAAAACTCCCTTGAATAAAACATCGAATAGCCTTCAGCTGTGTTCACACCCCTTTCATATTTGCTTTCTCTGAATATTCCAGTGCCTGATTTATGGGCAGAAATGTTAACTGAAACAGCAATTTTTAAGGGAATGTTGCATAACATTTATGGAAAGCAGATTTTAAATATGGATATAGTAACTAATAAATGCATTCTAATAGGAGAAAAAATAATGCCAGGTGATTTGAGTCCACTCAGTCCAAGCAATCCATCTCAGTGTTCAGAAGTTCAGAGACCACTAACAAAAGAAGTCTCTGTCCACCATAAAGACTAACAATTAGGACCAGATACAGACAAAATTCAGGAGGTACTTCATAGGTTTTGAAAAAGTGCCTGAGCAGTGTACGTGTTCAGCTCCTGCTGACAAAATACCTTCATAAATCTGGCCATAACTCAAAATGGAGTTGGATAGTGAATACATTTGAAAAATGTGAAAGTTATTCAAACTTAATTGTGAATAGGAGAAGAGACTGAGCTCATTGACTTAGTTGTTTACTGTGAATAACTTAATTGGCCTTACTAATGATACAGGATTCTTGGCTGCTTCTTGAAGACATCATTGTCAAAGAGCAAATATTTGCATATTGCTTTTCAACATCATTAGTTTTGTTTTGGAAGGTGAGTCATTAAGACCTACATTTTAAAAAGTGAACAAATATTGTGTAAGTGACTAATATGTGCATAAATCAGGTGAGACCACACAGAGACAACCAATCATGATGTGCAAGGATGCATATAACTCATGTTATCAATTGCATTAAAAAAGCTGAACACAGTTTTAAAATGTGGTCTTAAACCTCTCAATTTTTGCATATGAAGCTCTTATCCATTCTGTAGCATGTTCCAGAGAGAGACAGTTTTGCTCGTACAGGGAACTTTAGACAGATCTGCATTATTCCCCTATGAGCGCAAAAATATCTTCATGCAATATCTGAAAAAAACTCATTTAAATGCTCTGTGAATACAGCTCTTCCCAAAGGCCAAGATGTATTCATGTATTTTGGATGATCTTCAGCTAGAAAACTGTGCAGCTAATGCACCCATCTTACCACGTAAAAGATTTAAACAAAAACAAAACAAAAAAAGAGATACGCTGAAAAAGTCAGCCTACAGCCTCTAACCTAGATTCATGCTTTTAAATAAAGATGGTCTGAGTATGTTCATATTATACAATTGCAACAACAGCTATGGTTCATTCTTTAAAAATGAAGAGCCCAGAGTATTTTCTTGGGACACTTACTCTATATTGTACCTTTTTCACCTTTCAGGTAAAATCTCTTGAAGATATCAGAATCAAACAGCAATTTCAAGGATGGAGAGTGCTCTGTTGTCTTTTTCTATGAGAATGAATGGAAGGATTTCAAAGGATATAAATTATAAGTGGATGTTACAGGTGCTTTACCCAAGAACCAGCAAAGTTCAAACTCAGACTTTTCTCAGATTTCAGGTTGTTAAAGATACTCCAATGGGCTACCATATCTTAGGCAGCAAGCGTAAGTGAACATACTTTAGTTTCCCTTTCTTTCCTAAAATATAATTTGATTACCTTACTGCCATCACATACTAAATTGTCATGTCTTTTTTTTAATAAGACAGCTATTTTCTGAGCTTCTTATACTTTTCTAAATTTTCTTACCACAAACACTGTTCATTTCTTATCCTGAGACTGATAACAGGGTTTCTACAAAAATGAACATTCATGATCAAAGAGCAACTCTGTATCATAAACAAATTACAAGTGGGCATGCTTTGAAATAGCTTAACCTAATTAAGCTGAAACACTTTTGCAAAAGCTTAAAAAAACTGGGTGTAATTGGAGCTCCATTCAGGTTCAGCCGACTTCATATTTTTAGTTTGTTTGGCATTTTTTTTTCCTTTTAGAGCTTTGCATAAACAAAACATTTTGACAGTGTTGCCTTCCTGGGAAAAATGTTGCTGGTGCTGAAAATTCAAATTTCCAAATGAAATGCAGTTCTAATTGCTCATTTTTACAGTTCTTGTAATTCACATGAAATGTGCATGCCAAACGCAGTTCTACTTGACACATGACTGTTTCACAACTGTGTAATACTTGTGTGCACAAAAGTAATTGTTGACTGAGTTGGAGCCCGTTGTGTGCTGGAACACCACTAACTTTGTGTGCGTACCTGAAATGGAACTGTGTGCATTTTCTTACCAAACTCATTTACAAAGTAAGGGTTTGGTTTTGAGGACTAAAACAGAAATCCCCGCGGCATCATCTGATGCCACTCTCTTAACCTGCATTGCGTGTCAAGCATGTTCAAGAGTGGTACGTGTTACTCCAGCCACGGGATGTCTTCATCATCTGCAGTGCATGTTGTTGGTTCCTCATGGAATATTGATGCTCAGGCTGAGATTACCAGACACTCTGATTTTGGTATCTAATTTATGATCTCACTCTCTAACTCCAATTTAATAATGTTATGTAAAACTTTTCTTAAGTATTTCTCGATTTTAAAACACCAAGTTACAAAGATTGATCATCTCCTTAAATCTGATTCTAGAGTGCTTTACTGTAATATTACACCTGAATCCTTTACTTACTCATCAGTTGTTTTAAGGTAAAGAAACACCTGTGGATGGTAAAATGGCATGGAAACATATCTCTTTATCGAAACATCAATTATCTTAAAATTAGAATGAATAGATCTTTTGTAATCTATATAGAATTGTGTGTTTCCCTCATCACCATAAAAACAGAATGCTTTCTAGCAGAGCTTTAAATATCATGATTATTTTCTGCTATGTATTATCTGGTCTTTTCTTCTGCAGTGAATGATTTCCTATTTTTTATAAGCTTTTAATTTTATTGATTTTTAATTTCATAATGAAAACAATTTGCTGTTTGCCTAGCTGTAGAATTTCCATAAGGAGATAGTGATTTTCTGAATGCTCTTCACTTTTTTTCTGTCTTTTCTGCATTCAGATATCGAAATACAAGCTCGGACTGCTGTGTGGATAAATGTCTGCACTGAGCAACTCTACTATAATGCATGCATGTCAGGAATATTTGTGGAAAAATAATTTCAAATTCATTCTTATCTACCCCTAGTATTCCTTCATAACTGTTAACACTAAATTTTGTTCTTTGTATGTCTATGCTTGTAAAAGTTTACTCTTCTGATGATTACTGAAGGCCTTAATTGAAAAAAAATTATATATATATTTCAAAAAATATTTGTAATCTCCAATACTCTTTTTTTTTCAATATTTATCCATTCTTTTCCATTTCATGAGAACAAAATTTTCAGTAAAAATTATTTGAATAATTGGAAAGTATTAGAAGTGCTAAGCCAAATTACCTGTAATTATATAACCTTCTGATTCTGACTGTGTTTAACAGATTAAATGTTCTGTCTTTACAACTTCCAAGGTTAAGTGCTCATAATGGGACATGCTGGTGAGTAGGTCATATAATCCACAGCAAGTGGTACTCAGCAAACCAAATGGAAGATAGTTATTAAAATCTATAACATACAACTTTAATCTAGCGCTCAAATTATAAGGGAACCACTTGGAAAGAGCTAAAGGCTATTTGCAGGTTCAATATATTCACTTTGCTCTCAACAGTGATCAAAGTTTGGACCTTCACATGTCTTGGACTGGTGTAAGAGCTAATTTGGAGGAGCTGCAAAAATACTTTTATATCCTCAAGCTACAACGGTTTCATAATTGGAGTTTTACACCTGTGAATGAGCGAGCAGCTGCTCGCAGCGCACCGCACTCAATAGGTTTGCATCACTGCATTTGTAAGGGTTAAAAGCCAGTGAAAGGAAGCTGAATACTAAGATAAATTACACTTCTATTTTCTACATAAAGTTTTCTCACTGAAGTAGTTCTTTTTTAATTGGTGAATATTACTTTAAAATGATTGAGAGTCTTTTTTGCAGGGATATTTCAGTCACTGTCGAGCTCTCCCAATAAGTTCATGCCTGCCTTTGTTCCATATATTAATATCTTTTTATTTTGAATTTGCTTGAGTCTACTGATATTTTCTTTTCTTAATCTATGCTGAAAGCCATGCAAAGCCTATAAAGTTAAGTCTGAAACCTATTTAGCCTTGGGGTGATACATTAAAAAAGAGGGTGGTTTTCTTTTTTTCCAAAAAGCCCACCTTTGTATGCATAACTATTACACTGAAACAATTGTAGTGAAAGCCCTCTATCAAAACAACTACACCACCTTTGCTTTGCTGTTTTTCCTCTGTCAGTCCTTGAAATGACCTTGGTTTAATTACCTGCATCTCAATGAGTGAATCTACATAGAAAGTGAAGGTTAATTAATGAAGGATCGTTTCTTACTTTAAACCCATCAGGCAGTGGCTGACAAGCAAGTCTGGTCCATGCAGTGTTATTCTATATCTCATTAGAAATGGTCAGATTGATGTGCTAGCTCCAGTCTAGAAAAAGGAACAGGACAGTTTGTTAATGAAGAGAAGTGATGGTACTCTTGCAAAAAATTCGAAAGCCTGTGTAGGAGTCCATTATCACTAACACTGTTGAACTTCAACTTTTTCCACTAGCTTCTTAATTTCAAGAGTTTAATTTACTTCTTTTAAACTTATCAAACTTCAAAGTTTTCCACCCAAAAGTTACTGTAGTTTTTCTACCTGAATGAATCTGGCCCAAACTGGCAAAATAATTAGATCCTCTCACATACATGTGTGTTACCATCATAAGAAACACCCAGTTTGCATCATTTTAAATCTGGTGGATACAAGAATTCATAACTTTGACCTGTAGTTCCAGATCTCTGAGGGAATCCTTGCCCAGGAGTGCATTGTTTTAGAGCTCAAGGATGCTCTGTTAGCATTCCTTGTAGTGTCCAGCAAACCATCCACAGACATGGCTGAACCAGCCTTCCCATTAGAATGTGCCTTCTCAGACACTCAAGAAAGCTATTTTACAGCTCTAGAAAGGAGAAAAGTAATGAAGCAAACTGAGGAGGGTCTTACTGTCATGCTGTCATCCCTGTAGGTAAATCAGTGATTAAATAATGGCTACTTTCAGCTACAGCACACTGAGCAGTGTGCTACAGGATAAGGCCTCCTAAAGTATTACTGCTCTTGTCTCCAGCAAACCACACATTCTTGCTGTGAAAGGTCCAACTTAGTTCATTAGAGGGCTTAGGGTATTTCTCAAAAAAAGAAAAAAGGTTTATTGCAGAGATGGCAATGAGGTGAAGCTCGGAGTTGTGCTGACTGGAATGCCAACATACTGCGGAGCAGCCCGTGGGTGTCAAATACAAAGAGCAGTGAAGGCCAAAACAATAAAAAAATAAGAATTGGAGGAAGACAATTTCTGCACGCAGCTGAAATCGAAAGTTCAGAGGTTTTACTGAGAGCCCTTAAAGCCCTCTCTCCCTGTGCCCATAAAGAGACAGACATACACCGCACATAAATCTCTTATTTCCCAGCACTCACGCTGTCGGGATAAAGGGGCATGTTCGTGATTTTAGAACAACACTTGCAGTTTGTTTATTTCAAAGACTGTGGTGGAGAATGTATGTTTTAAGACAACAAATAGTATCTTGCATTTGGCTATCACTTACTATGACGGAGGTAATTTGGTCCTATGTCACTTGGAACTTTTCAAAACGTAAAGTGAGACTCAGTTTACACAGAAAGTCTTTTAACAGGCATTTGCAGACAGATGGATTACACCTGCAGTGATTAATTGCACTCCTAACACACTGGATTGCAAAGATCAAACCAGAACCTATTTCAGCATGGGACCTCACCTTCAAAAGGCAACACGCCACTGGAATAAAGAGCATGAGGATTTCTAGGCACTGTCACCAGATCAAAGGGATCCAGCTTCACCTATGAAAATATCTTCGAGCATTTGGGGGTTCAAAGTGCTAGTGCTTTGACGTCAGAAGGTGTTTTCTTTCTCCCACCCCATTTTTTTTACTTGGGAGTCATAACCACTCACAGTGCAAGACACTAGGCAAACGTTTACCAGTTTTCACATCACTGACAAGTTTTCCAAATGCAAGTGGTCAGAAAGAATGCATCAACACCAGAGGTTTGTTTCCGTTTTTGGCTGCCTTGCAGCTCATGAGGAAAACATTGTTTCTTTGCTTTAGGTTCTAATGTGCTCTTCAGCATCTTGCAATTCCTCACCGTTTTTTTAACATCTTTGCTTCTTAGTCTTATGCACTGATTAAGAAACAATAGCAAAGCAAGTCTAAAAAGTCTTTTATCATCACCACTTTTAAAGTTTTACATTTATGAAGGTGGGACTGATCTTAGAAGTAAAACTTTAACAGACTATATAAAACAGTTTTTTAATAAATATTTTAATGGTAAATTGCTCCCGCCTTATCTTTAGTGGAAAATGTCTTGTGTGATCATGCTTCTGTCTGTTCTATAAAATGTGACTTTTCCATATGCAGAAATATTAAGAATTGTTTCTGGTTTGGGCATGTGCCAGAATTTAACTCACCACATTTCTGTGTTTTCAAGTACCAGAAAAAAAAATGATATAAAAATGATATTAAAAGTTTTCTGTAACTGTGAAACAGAGCTCATTTACCTTTGTAATTTTCTATTAATTTACTACTAGGATTCATTTTGCATTTAATTCAGTCCTCTAATGGCTTAAAACTGTGTCTTTGGTCTTTACACATTTGTGGTCTCAGTCGTGTCAAGCATTTTCATCTACTTTATGTTCATTTATTTTAACTTTTAGTGGTCTTCCAGCCAATTCTTTATCCTTTTTATTAGAAGAGCATGAAATTTTATAATGCCCTAGAGCTTTGTTAGTCAGCTGCTACAAGGTTCTTAACCTTAGTTAATTTATTCTTTCACTTTTGACTTTCAGATATGGAGCATGCTTTAATATTTTGGTTTTGAATATGAAAGCAACTTTTATTAAGTAGGTTTATTACATTAATAGATCCTTATTTCATTTTTACAGCAACATTTAGGTATCCTGCTAGGCACAGAATGTATCATTTTAAATAATGATTTATAATTTTTTGTAATATTTAAACTTTCACTATATTAAAATATTGCTAATATCATAACATTGTTAGGTAATTTTAGTAAAGAATCCTTGCAAACCAGCAAAAGAATGTTCTTTTCCAATGTAAAACCTCTTTTTTTTGGTTGCTTATTACATTAACAAATTCCAAGTAATAGCAGTTTGCTTATGTGCAGAAAAATAAAGAGGAAACCTCTAAAATTATCATTTGCTTTAATTTTACATGATTATTCCAAACACATCTTGTATCCCCATCAAGTGATGTAATGCCGGCCACTCTTGCAGTTTGGGTAGTCCCATGGGAATTCATTAAATCCCTACAGCCATGTTATTATCCAAGAGTTTCATGTTTTTATCTTTCAGAAGTAATTATTAGCATTCCCAGCCGGAGAGCAAAGCTTGGAAATCGAAATGCTACTCTCCAACTTGAAAAGGCTAATGAAAAATGAAATATTACAAGGAGAAGAAAAGAAAAAGAAAAAAAAACCAACACCTGTTCATTTCTATTTTTTAATTCTCCTCATTTTAAAGCTTATGTTCAACTTTTGCTGGTCTGACTCACATTATACTACATAAATACAACAATTACCAGACTCAGAAAGAGGAATTCTGAATTTGTTTGGGACCTATATCTGGATCTGCTTTGAAATCCATTGAAATTAAGGCAAAGACTTTGTTTTATTGGAAACTTCTGGAGTCCCTGATAAAACAGCCAGCTTAGAAAGATTTTGCTGTGAAATTCAACGTACTTCAATCCAAGGATTGTAACCTGCTTCTGTTCAGTTAGGTGAGGCATAAAACATGCTTTTTACATCATGGTTTTTACCCATAAACTGTGCCCTTTAATTTGTAATCTGTCTTAAATCTCTGTTAGTATTCCTCTTCTTCCTCTAGCATTTTTGACACTAAAATATTTTTATTTAGCTCATATAAATCAACATGCTGGTGCTCACAGCAGTGCATCACTTCTGAAGATGCTTTAGGAAACAAGCGCAGATGGTGCCTTGGCCCAGAAGTTGTGCCCTCATAAAAGATGAGCCCGGACACAAGCAAGGGTTGGCCAAAAGACTGCACGAGCCCTGTGCACCATTTTTATCCCGTATCCCCTCAGCTGTACGTCATGGTCCATCAGCTGTGCAGCTCATACCTGTGGTTTACTAACAGGGACCAAAGATCTGGACAGGAATAAATGAAAGCTGAACAGCAAAGTATAAAGGTGATATTAAGGAAAGATCAGATATCAACTGAGTTACCCAAGATTAAACATCCTCAGATTCTTCAGTCTCATTGAAGAAGCAAGTTTTGAGAAGAGAAACTCAAAGGAGATGAGGTTGGAGGTGTATGAAAGCTGCAGCTAAAATGGTGCTGTAATATATCCAGCTCTAAATGTCATGGCCTAACCCCAAACATTATTATTAACAAAATACTGACAGGCTGTTTTTATTTGCCTTCTGAGACTTCAGAGTGTGCAGAGTTCACGTTGTCAAACCTTTTCTTTTATGGAAAGCTACAAAGCAATATCCTACTTCAATTCTTAAATGAAAGATATTATCTGACAATACCTTGGCTTCAGTAACCCAGGCCCCCAAAAAGTCTTGATGAAACCATGGCAGGTAGCGAGTTCTGTGTTCAATGGAGAAGATGCAAAAGTTAATATCTGGAAAAAAAAAAGGCAAAAGTCATGACCAGACAAATGGCTGAACTTGAGCAGCTGGAGAACGAGTAGCAAAAGAAAGATAAGGAGGAAGGAGCTAAGCCAAGTTGAACCATCATCAAAGTAAGAATAAAAGGAGGCAATGCTACCCACCTTTGGTATGGTGATGAGGGAATATGAACAAGAAGGAATCTGAACAGTGGTGTGAAATAAATGTTCAGCTGAAGGCTAGAAAGCGATTGCCAAGGAGTCCTCAGTGTCAAAGTTCAGACACAGGCATCTTTTCAAAAGTGCTTGGATGAACTTGCACCTCTATCCTTCTGAATAAGGATGGCAGAAGTCATCATAGGTAAAGAAAAAAGGAGAATAACTGAAAAAACCCATTGCATTCCCATGGGATTTTGGAAGCACCCAAGGTACACGGTACTCCTGAGGTTAGCAGCTCCCTCTGCTCCCCAGAACTGGCTGTCCCACCTCCCGCTGCCCTTCAGCCTGCCTGGGCAGAGCCAGCAAGTGTGGAAACAGATGGTGAAGACCCAGCCTGGAGGGAGACAAGAGAAATGGGTTGTGTGAAACAGGGGAAAATGAGGAAGGTTTTGAAGCAGAGTGTTTTGAAGTTCACTGTTCGGCTTTTTTAGTTTGCTTTTGGGGCAGGATGTAACAAGAGACCAAAAGATCAATTATGAACACCACTTTCTTAGCAGGCATACACACATCCCGCCCCAAACGTTTATGCAGGAGGGGCTATTAACATTGCAAGGGCATCACCACCACTCCGCTTGCCTTCTGCTTTAAAGCAAGAGAGCCAGTGCAAAGGTGGGAGCACTAGAGAATTAATAGCAAAGGAAAAAAAGTTCTCATGAAATGCACTGGCTAGACTTAAAATAACCATAGTTGTCTGCAGTATTACATTTTTATACTTTTTGGCTTACGTGAATCTCCATTAATCTGTAATTTTAATAAAAATGCGTTTTCGTTTCAAAACAAGTAGGAATACTTGCTATAATTCTCATTCTCAAGGTGCTATAGTTGTTATTCCACCTACGTTATTTACTTGTGTGCAAGTATCACACTGGCTTCAATGCACTGGAGTTTTGTTTCTGTTCTACAGGGAGCTAACACTTAACGTGATTTTTTTTTTTTTAAATATATATATTTTTATATATATATATGTATATGAATACTTCCTTGTCAGGTAGAAGCTTTTAGTCATTCTGACATGAGGCTTTCATACAGCAAAAATATTACTAATACTATTTTGCCTCTAAAGTGCATTTGTTATCAATATGCACTTAAACTAGTGATCAAGAGTTGGTGGGAGAGACACCTGCTCTGCATTTCTTATCTTTTTAATACCTTAGGGATACATCACTTAATAATTTAGTGCTAAACCATTTAGCATTTTAGCCCGTCATCTCTTATATTACACATAGGATTTCAGTAATGTCTGATAAAATTATGTGTTAGCTGCCTTATGTGTGTGTAAAACTTAATAAGTCTTCTTCCCCCCCTCAAGTTTAATAACTGATTTCTTACATTTATGGATGTGAAATTTTATTGCTCATGGATATAGTTTGAACCTAAATCTTCATATCTTATAAATTGATTTTTAGTTTCCTTTTTGACCTTATGAATTTCAATCAGACATTGACCTCTTGTTGCTCATGAATCTGACTGATTTAATGCCATATAACAATAATACTGTAGAAAAGCATTATCATAAGAGCCCACAGGGTTTGCTGAAACCCATAACTAGATTTTGGAGGCCTCTAGCAATAATAATTCTTGACCCAAGACTATTCTCTAATGCCTTCATCCTTTACTGTTCTGGACTGTCCAATCCTTGTTTTAGTACATTCAAGGAAAGTGGTGGAGACTCCCAGGAGGATATGAGCTAAAACTGTATGGAGAAGATAGTGCTGAATGTACTCCAGTAACAAGAAGCTTATAAAAGACCAATTCTGTCTGGGATTTGTCACATTTTGAAGCGAGAGGGAAAGACTATTTACAATTAATCTTTTGTGACAAAAATTAGTATTTACTTAGTGTTTAATATTTTCAAAAAATAAAAATTTAATACTAATTATCTTTACTGGAATGTACTGTTATTCTTCAGTCTATCATTATGGTTGCAGCCTAAATAGAGGACTTGAATGATTGCTGCTTTGTTTGCTTGGCTGTGCTAATTTAATTTAATTTAATTTAATTGCTTATATGCTTTGGTTTACTGAATAACTGGGTGTTGATGTTCATTATTCCTTATTAATGAAGAATCTTAAAGTGAAAACATAGAAAGTGTGAAGGACATGGGACTGTGGCATTAATTTATGAATGCTGCGTAAGTCTGAATTCGGGCAACAATGTTTACTGTATGACTGTATTTACCATGCATGTGTGTATATATGTGTATATGGGAGTTTTATTTATTAACTGATTGCTAGGAAATTAGTGGGGAGTCAACACCAAAAAATCCAGACAAAACTACTTCTGGTAAACAGGGCAGGGGGTTAAGAAATAAGCATGAACTATGAGCTGTGAAATACTCCTTCCAGACTCCAGCCAAAATTATACAGGTGTTTTAGCATGACAAGGGGCAAACAGATCAAAAGGGCTATAATCTGTTAAAAACTCCTCCTGTTCCTTGGCGATGGTCAGTTTATCAGGGATTTATTTATGAGGAGCAAACTGACACAGTCACTGTCTTGAAGGACTAAAGGATAATAGGTCTTAAGTATCCAGCATTATGTAAAACAACCTTAAGTAAGAGAGAGACCACTTACATTAATCCTTTTCACTTGTGCTTTGTTATATCTGTGCTTTTAATAGTAAAGTTGCAACAAGGAAAGGCACAACGTGCAGTCTGACATGACAGTCTGCATTGCTCATAGCTTTGATTGTAGACTCGGATTCAGAATGCATGTAAGCTATGAAAGCCTAAAATTGATCACTTTACAGGGATCTGTGAATAAAATCTCTTACCACATTTCCTGCAGGGTATGTGCTGACCTGGTTGCGTGTATATCCTTTTATGTTCTATCACATGCAAACACGTATACACAGAGGTGCTCTTGAATTACATGAAACAACTGTTATTTCATGTTGGCAGACAACGAAATGGAAGATGGTCCCGTACTTCTCATTAAGGATATCGTATCCTGGATGTTTTGTATTGAGAAATAATTAAAAGTGAAGACCTTTTCATGGCAGTCCAAAAACATGCTGGCACAGAGCCACGTCCATTCATCTTTCTCTAGAGAACCACTCTTTGCATACCGGTGGCAGTGGACATTATTGGCGTACCTTGTCTGGTTCGAGTAACAGCTCTCACACCAAGCTCCCAAGCCTGCCAGTGCAGGCATAAAGGCTAAAACTTGCATTCCCACAGTGCAACTGAAGTTGCAGTGTAAGATGAGGGCTTGCATTAGTTTTGAAGAAAGGATGCCACGCAGGGCTTAAGGACCAAAAGTTAGACTGGATGTAACCCAGCAGTGAAATCAGACTTCGCATGCTTTTTTTGTAACCACACAATACCACTTCCTGATGACTGGGCAGTGAGCTTTGTAAGTGAGAAGTTTATGACTTGTGTATTAATGTTCAAGGCTTTCCAATTTAAACATGCAATACAGTAGGGGAGTAGTCCAAAATATAAATATATGAGTGGAGCTGTATGGTACTACTACTCTGTTTATGATGCTGAAGAGTCAAAACCGCGCCAAGACATCCTGTTCTCTTATAAACTATTTAAATTATTTATTGACATGTAAAGTTAACAGTTTTCTGTGTTTACTCTAGCTTCTATTATATCTGATATGAATGAGGCTCTTTGGACCTTGCATTTTTTACCTAATTTTCTCAATATTGGCAATAATTTTGCTGTTTCAATAACTGATCTTATTCACCTGCTGCTAAAAACACTTGTCATGTTGAATTACATACCCTGCACAGATATTGTTGCAATTAGCAATTACAAAGTATCACAACAGAAGCGTACAGAGGTTTAGAATCCAAATTTTTAACTATTTAATCATGTCCTAACTTGCTTAAGCATGTGCCAAGCAGTTCTGTTCATTTGCACATACTGTTTATTGATCTGCATGTGCAGATACAGCAGTTGCATATGTAAATTTGGTGCAATGTGATCTGACCATAAACCAAAATTCTACCTATGTAAGTATGTCCAGTGTTTCCGACTGACTGGTTGACTGCCAGCCAGCCAGTCAGAAACACTGAGGCCACGGCGTTGGTGCAATTAAACCCTTCTGCGTTCGGTGCATGTCTTTTCTCAGTTAGGAAAAGATTACTGATGATGCTGTATTTGCACACGCTGAGTTCATGAATCCATTTCCCTTCTGCAGTGAAGCATCTCCAAGGTAAGATTCAACCAACTTTTGGGGTACTGGTTTGCTTTTCTCCTCTTACCACACCTCCACTAGCATTTCCAGGTGTGACAGATGTCCCCCATCACATGGCAAGAAAGCATCTGTGGCACCGTGTAATTGTCTTCAGGATGTAGCCAGCACAAATTACATTTGAATTTAAACCAGTGTAGGGATAGATGGTTTCCAGGGAGGCCTCCTGGACCCTGAGGGATTGTGTCTCTCTTCTCTGCCAGTATATCTGCAGTGGGTCACTCAGCAGCAGCATCCTAGCATCCTGCTTTTTTTAGTGGGAAATGGAGAACTGTGCAGATGGGAGACCCTGTGGGAAGTGCTGGTCTGAATGAGGCAGGGTGTAGGCTTGAGGAAATCGGTATGTTTGAACGGTGGTCCAAATTGTAAGGATTTTTTTCCCCCTTAATATATGCAGTGCACATAGAAATTGCTCACAGTGGCATATAATTTTTTAATTTAAAAAAGAAAGTAAATAAAAAAGAAAATAAAAGAGGAAAAAATATATAGACAGGGGAGAAAGACTGGAAACATTTATTGCTGCTGTTCCTATCCAGTGTCTTGATACAATACCAAACAGTCAGTTACTGGCTATCAACAGATATTTCTTCTTTTTTGGTTCTCCAGCAACTAGAATCTATTTTGATTTCTTGGTGTCCTTTCTAGTTATGCTGCATTACTCATAACTGCAGCGCAGTGGTAGCTGCCAATACAAATTTAGTCTTTTCTGTTTATTCTGTACTGTCCTGTCAAAGCAGATAAGTCTGCTTTGCATTAGAGCTCAAAAATTTAATTGTGGGAAAATGATGAGTCACTCCAGCTAAGGTAAACCAATGTCTGTGTCAGGGGACGTTCTTTTGATGTACAAAGCAACGAAACGACATTAGGGCCATGAGCCAAAATCACTAACTCTCATACAGAGGTGTCATTTACATTTCCCTGGGACAATGAGGCTTTTTGAACCAGAGATAAGATTGATTTGGGTTCAAGCTGGGGGGGGGGGGGGGGGAACAAAAGAAAAAAGGACATTGTGTAGCGCAGGGGGGGGGGGGGGGGAAATAAAGAAAACAGGAAAAGGGAATCTTCTCAGGTTTATCAGTAATTCAACCCACCCACCTGTGAACATCTAATAAAATTCTCTCAAGAGACTGCTCAGGATACTTAGACTTTTCCTTGCTTGTCCTCCTGAGGTATGGAATTTGGCAATAAAATGGTGCAAGTGACCACCTCTAGAAATGCCACCAAGTTGAGAGGAGCAGAGTCAGTCCACAGCTTTGACAAGGTTTGTTGGAATTGAGCTGCAACCATCTTTGAAGGCCTTTTATTTCTCCATTCCAGGGTGGAGGCATGGCTGATGTTACATATTTGCTGGCATTCTCCATTGCATCTCTTAAATCCGATTCATTTCATGAGTTACACCAGTCAGTACTAGATGTGTCCTATGAATCAGGGAACTGGGTCTTCTGTATGTCTGCTGGTGTCATCTGAAGGAAGGACAGCTTGAAAAACCCATCCAGGCTTTCCTCTGGAGCTACCTCAGTCATATTTTGAATCTTTCCCAAGTTGAATGTTGCCACCATCAGTCCTTGTCTGACTACTGGAACTGTGGCTGATCTAGTTTGTTTTGAGAGCCTGTATGAAATATGCGTATCTGAGCTTCATCCGCAGCCTTCTGCATTCTGGTCTGCCAGAGCAGATAGACCTTTTCAAGGACAAATGTACCAAGTCATATGAAAAGTCAATTAAGTGTCTGGAGATTTCCTTGTGCTATGATGAATTTTCAGCAGAACAAATAGCAGAAAGTTAGTAAAAATAAGGAAAGCCCATGAAGGATTGATAGAAATTAATATAAAACCTTTTTTTCAGCATAATTTGGACAAGACATAGTAGAGTCCACAGTTTACAAGTGAGAAGCGATGAGAAGTATATAACTAGTAAAACAGCTCTCAATTAATTTAAATTTTCTGTTACATCTTTATGGTGAAGCTCAGCTGTGTGTTAATGGTCCTCAGAAGAATCTAGACAACAGTGGTGCTCTACTTATACTTCTTATTAAGGGTAAAACTCACCCTATTGAAGAGGACAAGCTTAAGATCTATGCATCCACTTAGTGCCACTTATCCCAATTTTCACTTAACAAGGGCGTAAGTAGTGTATAAGTCTGGATTGTCCTTCTGCACTAAAGTGAATTTTCTCCCTACTAAATTAGATTGGCCTGATGTGTGCTTAAAAGGAGGAAAATCTTTGCTTCCATTATGGGCTGTTCTGGGAAATTGCTGCTTGACCTATAAGTTAAACAAAAATTTTCAGTTCTTCAAAACTGCTTTGACACTCATACATGGTATATTTACATGATTTACCATTTGATCAAACAGCAAAGTTGAAGTAATGGAGCCTATCAATCATGAGGGGAAACAAAGGTTTTGAGGGAGTTGCTTGTTCCCTTGCTATTCAGATCCTTCCTGTGGACAGATTTTTTTTTAATAACCATCTATTTTGGTGTTTGAGTAAAATTGTTATAGGGTGAGTTGCGTAGTGTCGTAAGACCATAAACATATCCCTTGGTAGAAAACCCAGAATGGTAGAATGTAGTTATGCGTTTAACTTACATGTAAGTGAGATGAACATAAACAGGATAATTTCGCAAGCCAAGAAGTCATGTCAAAGTTTAGTTAAACGGAAGGTCTTGTGTGCGTGCAGACCTAGGCATAGTTTTCTGTGCTCAGTTCGTGACTGACGATAGGTTAGACCCCCTGCGTGTGCATCTGTCTTGTTGGATGCACAAGTCCTGCGGTTGCACAAATACATACTCGCCCACCTCCAGATGCAACTATACAGAGCCCTCTAGCTTTTGACTTTAGAATAGGCAGCTAGTTGTACGCATACACATTCGGACATGCAGAATACCTTCCCGTGGCCTCAAACGCATGTTTTTATTTGCAGGAACACAGGCTCTGCAAGATATTCCAGTCACAGTTAATGAAGTCCTTAATGAACTGATGGGCCTGTTTCTTATCTCACTTATGCCAGATTTAAACCTATGTAACTCCATTAACTTGTTGAGTTGATCCTAATTTTACATAAGTGTAAAAAAGATGAGAACCAGACATTTTATGTTCCCATTATCTAAGAGAATATGAAGTATGAAGTTCTTAAAAACCCTTTTTTCTGTTTTCTATCAGTTACAAAGAGACTTATGCGCTTCCTCACCTCTGACCCTCCCTACTTTCCCTATGTACCGATTTCTGCAGCTACTTACTCTGTTTTCCAAGTTAGGCTGATCATGCAACTTTTGATCTCATTGTGGTTTTGTAACTCCTGAAATGAGTTTTGTAAACTTTATTCCTAGTGAGCACATTCCTTCTCACATGAATCAAGACTATGCATTCCTCCTCCCTTCCCACAAAGCCCTCTTCTAACAATTCAGCCTTCTCCATTGCATTCCTAACTTTTCTCTGATGCAAAGAAATTACCAGTACAATAGAACATGAGTGTAAAACTGTGGAACTCAAGGCAAAATCTTTTTCCTACTTACAGTGAAACTTGGGTAATGTTTAATCTAGGCCTGTTGTTTTCAGCTGATTATGTTGAACTTTCTCTGTCTCCAGTAGTTTACCTTGCATGTGAACTCTGAAATGAAAGATCAGTTTTACCCCAAGGAGACACACTCTGTGTACACAGGGAAAATGTTTTCAGATGTTTTGTTTAACTTATACTGTGTTTTGATATTGCCCTGATATGACTTACAATGCAGTTATGTACTGTACACTTCTGTCTCCATAGCCAAGTTGAAATGCCAGCGTGAACCAGATCTTCAAGAAACTCAAGGCAATGCTTCTTGTGAGAAGCTCACTTATCAGGTACCTTTGCCAGCTCACTCTAAGCACATACAAGACTGAATGACAGAAGTGGCCGGCAATACAACGGGAGCCCTAGAGAGACATCTGAAATCCTGAAAGCATGAATCCGAGCTGACCTACACCGTGTTAGCATTGGGGTAATGCCTCTGACTTTGATGGAGTCACTCATAATTTACAGCTATGTAAGATCAAATATATAGCCCAGAGTACAGAAATGTTAACATGGATAGTCTCAGTCAGAGAAGGGATGCTTATTCTAATGGTACCTCCTGTCAGTCAAGTCGTAGACTAGATGTCACTTATGAGGACAATGGGTCACCCTTTTTCCTCTATTCTGAATATGATTAAAAACATAAAAACGAGAGTTGGAATGGAAAAATGAACTATTAGGAAAATAAGTAAGAGGACTGAAAACAGAAATCAGAAAGGAGAATGAAAGGCAACTGCCCTAAACAGCCCCAAACCAATTACCTCGGGCGTAGCAGAGGGTGAGGTGCTTGTCTGAGCGGCTTGAAATGAACCGCGTTACTCAGTGTGTTACAGTAGTCATTTCCTATTTCATTCTCCCAAGGCTTATGCAAGACTCCTCCGGAAAGTGCCAAGTTTCTGCCAAAGGAGGCAGAGAGTGCTCCAGGATTCCTCTGCAGCCAAAGCCAATGTGCAATGAGGGCAATCCCCCTCCAGGAATCATGTATGGTGCAATCAGACCAAGTAAGTGAGAACAGAGCAATGGCCATCCAGCAAAGTCATGTCAGATATGACTGAATAAACACAGGGGTCAGACCATCTTTCAGTGACTGAGCTGAAAGAAAAATGAATAAAATTCAGGAGGTGAAATGCTGAATCAGTGATTATTTCCCCTTTGTTTAGTGCTGCAATATGCCTGACCCTTTACATTTCTTATAGCAGTGACCAAAGGTTAAAATCAAGGCAAATATCCCTTTTATGCTAGCTCATGCATAAAAACAAATGACTTTCTTTTTTTTATAGAAAAGTAAAGAGGATCCAGGTCTACTGTACATGAGGTGGAAGGTATCTTTATACCTAATTGCAGGCCTAGCCATAGATGTGCTGAAAGCTCACATCAGCTTAAAGATACATAAATTCCACACTCTATCATAACCTTATGATGCCGAACAGACTTGTGTCTTCAAGTGACTGCTGACATGACGGGTTTCAATTCTAAATTCCAAAGTCAGATGCCCCTGTTTAAGACTGACAGTTCAGAGATGCACTTGGAGCCCTGCAATTGCTCCTGAAATCAGTGGGCACTTTAAGTACTGCTGGAATACAGTCCTCAGTCTCTCATACAGGAATTTTTACAATGGAAGATACCTGAAAGTTACAGGACACTTCAAAAAAGGAAAGATGGAGATGACAGTGCTTTTTAAAGCACAGCAATACCTAAGTATGACAAATACTATACAAGTGCTAATGCCGTTTGGCAATTTCCTGGAAGGTCTGTGGAGTGGAAATTCAGTTTATTAACTGACGCTGATACCTCCAGAAGTCATTTCAAATTGTTTTCCTGAAATAAGACTTGAACCCAGATGGCAGAGGTGAACCTGCTTTACTAGCCTACAACAAGAGATGTTATAGGTTCAGAAACAATATTTATATTCCCAAATCTCAATCTCTTTCTCTTTTTTTAAGCTTATTAAAATTAAAAGCATGACCTGCCACATCACATTACATCAAAACATGATGTAACTTCTTAATTTAAAAAAAAATTTAATTTATGATGTTGTATTATGCCACAAAAGCTTTTGTTTTCCCCAGAGAAACTATAAATTTTTTACAGCGACTGTTTATCCAGTATCTTTGGCAGACTGCAACAGTGAGCGTTGGCAAAAAGCAGATATTTAACAGCTACTGACGAACAGCTTATGAATCACCAGGCTTGAATCCTGGCACACATCTCCCTGTAGGTACCTTACTGAAATCACCCATCTTCCCTTCACCTCCTTCTAACTGCAGTAACATTGAGTAACTGACTGATCCTGAACCACTAAACTTGATCTACCTTACCCTTTCAAGCCTTTATATTTTTGGAGGAAAGCACTCTTGCTGTAAAAGTGCCACTGAAATAGCATTCCAGGGGCAGTGTCCAATATGGATTTCCCACTGATTCTGAACAGCCCAGGAAAATACTTTTCATTACAACAATGTTTGGCATTTATATGTTTTCCATTTACAGCTAAAAAAGGGCTTTGTAAAACAGCTTTACCTATACAGTTATATAGGAAGGCGGGGGGGGGGCTGAGGCATGAGCAATAGATGTCATGGGTAGAGCCAAGAATAAGCTGGTCCAGGTCTGCTTTGCTGGTCCATGTATCTTTGAGATGATGAATTCATAATGTTTGGCTTATTGTTTTACATGCTTCTGCAAGGCAAGCTGGACTACCTGAGGACATGAAAGGCTGTATGTTTGTTGGCCTGGGTCTCTCACAGTCTGCTTAATTGTCTGGTGCTTTTTTTGGGTGGACTGCTCTGGCTAAAGTGAAGGAAGTTCAGTGGAACTCAAGAACAAGGACTACTTGTCTGAACAAGGGTTTTCAAGCCCTTGGCTTCTTAAACAATTGCTTTATAGGGTGGACTGCATATCATAAATCTGTAGCATAGGAGTATGGTCATATTGGCTTAACTGTCTTACTAAGACCGGACTTATTTCTCACACAACTGATAAAAGTCATAATGCTGTCAGGCCCTGCTATACTGGCTGTACTCAACGTTTACTGCTTCCTAGTTCCATGATCCATAGTGCACATACGGGGTATAAAGCCTTCTTAAAATCATAGCCCCTTAACTAAAAGCTTTTTCTGGGAGACAGTGTGGTTTGAATTATATTGAGGACCCCAAACAGCAATTGCTCTTGGGCCACTGCCTTTGAAATAGATCTATTTTAGGTGGATATTCTAACCCTGTTTATGAGCCTCACTGCTCATACCGAATAACCTAACGGGGGAGTGAAAGGTCCCCGAGTACTTCTGATGTAAATGCACAATTATGATCGTCATGACATGCAATGTGTTGGGTGAAAAGGGGACAGGATTTTTTCACCATTGTGTAGCTGTCGCTTTGGGTGCCCCAGTGAGAACCAAACCACAAGGCTATGACCCATTTTTTATGATAATCCTAGGAAAGCATCTGTTCTACCTCAGTGTTGTCTAGGGGAAGGGAAAGTTCTAACTTCAAAACCTGTTCACGGGTCAGGAAACCATTCCAGACAGCACTTTTAGTATCAAGCATCTTCTTCCATGAGTGCTTTTTTCTCCAAGTGACAAGATTGGTGAATTAAACGGGGTTGTTTTTACTTGGTTTCACATCTTCAGTATGGTTCTGTGAGTGGTGTGCAAACAAATGCACCAGCACAACTGTCAGAGGACTGAGCCTGAAATGAGCTGGGGACATGAGCTGCTTAAAATACGTTTGTCAACCCAGACCTAAAATGTGCTCGCCACACTACAGCCGAAGAGAGGACACTTGGCCAGCAATAGGAAAGTTAAGAGGTCTCAGGTGAAAATGCTAGACAAAGCTGAGCTAAAAATCTCCAAATTCTCTTGCAAATATGGGAGGAATTATCTTGAATGACTCTCCTCTTGACTTGACATAGGAGGTATCAAGTTTTATGGCATCCTACATTATTGTTTAAATTTGTTTCAGGCAAGAAACATACTTTTTAAGGTCAGGAATACAGATTTGTTAGATGCTAAGACACCTGAAAAGCAAGAATACAGATTGTAGGATGAATATTTTACAGAGTAATTATTTAAATATATTCAAGTATGAACATCTTTAGATCCTAAATTTAGTATTCCTTAAAAACATAATCTTACAATAAAATCTAGCCCACTCTCACATTGTTCATAACATTCCAATTTTCTGTTTGAACTAGTTGTTTTGAAAAGTTGTGTCTTGGTTGCTTATTCAAAGTGCCCCCCTGACATTTTTGCCCCAGACTTTAATTATTGGCATAACATTTGCACATACGTTGGTGGTGATATACGTCTGAAGTTCTCAAAATATGATAGCGTACTACGGCTGGTGTGTGAACCACTCAGATGTGATGTGCAGAGGCAGCTCCCTGCTTCCTACGTAGAGCCCTCGCCTAAGCTGTGGGTTCAGTCCCGCGTAGGGCACATAGGGCAGATCCTTCAGCAGCTCCACTCAGGAGCAGTCTGCACACTGAGCCTTCAGGGACCAGGAGCATCATGGTGTCTGGAGAGGTCTGACTCGAAAGAGATGACAACGAGCCAAGTAGTATGCAAGCAGTTAAGATGCAAGTAGTTGAGAGGTCTGGAGATGCTGCCTGGAAGAGGAGGGAGTGTGTATTAAAATACAGTGAAGGTGAGAAAGGAAGGGACGGACACATGCCTTCGTCTTTACATGTGCCTTGGAAATTAATAAAAAATTATCAAGCAGTATCAGTCACTGTTGCAAACTCCTGAGCAAAGTGGATTTGGGGGCCCTCATTGCTGTAACAGATAAGAAATCCACAGGCTTCCCTAAATTACTGTATTGTAACTCACATTTTCACTCAGCATCTTCAAATCTGCACACCAAGGTGAACTCAAATGTCAGGGTTCAACTATTTTGTTTAGGCATTGCAAAACAATTGTGTTTTAGAGTTTTATGTCTGATTATACCTCTCGTACCTCTGAGATTTATGTCTCGTTATATGGACAAAACAGGCACCTGCAGAAATGTGAGCCTGCCTGCATCTGGCTGAAAAGAACACGGCTCAAATTTAACCACACCTGCCCTACTTAAAATCAGTGGTAAACGGTTATTACATTGACATAGAGATAGCCTCTATTATGTTATGTAAAGATATCACAGAATGACAGAAAGACTTTTTGTTATTCATGGTATCACCAAGCCTAATAAGCAGCTTCAATTTCAGATTTAAGTAGGGACACCTGATTATCATGTACTGGCCATGATGTAATTGTTGATAACCTCCTCCGGCCACCTGTACTGAATGGTCTTTGGTGTGTCCCGATTGAACCTTGGCTTGCCCAGCTGTATCCAAGATTCTTGCTCTGCCTCTTCTGCTCTTGCTAACCCAGCGGGATTATGGACAATGAAGGCAAGAACTGAACTGCCTCTGTAAGTCACACACACTTCTTCATACTGTGGCCAGTTGGGCACAAGCAGATGCAGTACAAAGCTTTAGCTTGTCATATGAGTGTTGACTTGGAAAGACTTGATAAAATATTTCCAGAGCCTCTCCATGTTTAAAATGCAATACCATGAAATCATAGGGATAGAGTCAGCAAAGAATGGGAGAGTCTAAAGAATAGGTCTGTTGGAATGGGTGCAGCGAGCTGTTCCTACATTTCAAGTCACGAGGAAGGTGCTGAATACACAAATGACCACATGGACAGCTACAGCTGCCTTAAGTATATCGACACAGAGCTACTACTGCCATACAATCATCCCAGGGTTGAAAATATACATGCACAGACCCCACTACTTCTACCTCTCACCCTCCTGGCTGAGGGTGTTTGTGCTGTGGGGTTATGGTGCTCCCCACTGACAGTGCAGCTTGAAGAACCTGGCCCACAAGACTTAGTACATTTTGCTTTGTTTCTGGGGGCTTCCAAACTAGGTGTATGGACAAGACAAGGAGAAAAGGGTTACAAACTCTCAGAAACAGCAGTTGTGTGGAACTCATTACACACTGTTTTCTGAAGTGATATATGACATTTATAAGGTGTTAAAGGGAATTTAATCTCCTTAGGCGCCCCTGCTGCATCACTCTCAAGTAAGGTGTGCAAAGATAATGGGCATGGTGCAAGACAGCTCCAAATCTTTCATACTCTCAGTATTACCTCATGTCCTTCTTGCCAGTAAGCCTACCTAATTTGTGAAAATCCAGCAGGCACTATATCCTTCGCAGCAGGCATTATACATGTATTCTTGTATTTGCCATTGTTAAACAGAACGTTGCAGCCAGAGGATGATCACATACACTGTATTTGGACCTAGGTCTAGCACTGGTACCCCCAGTTTTCTGGAAGTTGTAGGTCAGAGCCACAGAAGCAATTCTAGTCTCACCCCTGCAGGGTGTTAATCAAAGGTTTCCATTTGGACCCTTGACTTATTTTTCCAACTTGTTTCCCTGTTACCATACCCTCCGCTAACCCGAACTGAATCTTCCCTAACGAAAAGGCCCTTTCTCATCAAGATTAAAAGCAGAACACTTTAAGTAATTTAGAATACAAATGTGCAATGAAATATATCAGCCTAGGCGATGTTATGAGAAGGAAGAGTGTACACTATGCTTTATGTGCTTTTAGCTGTTCTACCCTACACTGCAACATGTGCACCCACTCTTGTAACCTTTACTGCTGTGCAAAGATGATCTGTCATTTCTACTATATATATATATATATTTAAACTGAAGCAGCTTTGAATCCTTACTGCCCTCTAGAGAAATTCTGCTAGAAAAGCTCAAACTGACAGAGTCAGCAAAAAATAATTGCAGTCCTAATCTTAACTACACCAGCTGCGTGCAGTGTCGGCGACAAGATCTGTAGCAAGAGAAATGCACTTAAAGGACCCTTTTCTTGAGCCTCTCGCTGTCATTTGGAGTTGTGGCCAGACACAAACACACTTACCCCATCCACTGCATAGGAAAGTTCAGCAAAAAAATGAGTTTCTGTTATCCACGGGGTTAAGTGAAAAAAAAAAAAAAAAACAAAAAGGTATTTTATAACTAAATTACAAGTGCAGAAGCTGCCTTATATTTGCTTCACCAGCATGTGATGCTTAAATTATTTAAACTATACATCTGTAACTATACGCTTTTACTTTGTCATTCCCATAGTTTTAGGTTGTATTAACCATGCAGGTCTGACGATCATGGATGAAACTAGTTGTGACTGAGTGCAAAGGCCTGGACTCGAGCTGTAAGGTGGCACAGGACTTGAGCTAGTTCTCTGGAACAAGCTGAACTCCTGCATGTGCAAGTGAGCTCTTAGAGGTGTATAACTGACCACTGGCATTATGAAGTGCTGCAACTCCAAGGGTAATTTTTAACAAGGTGTATTTGTATAATTATGTAAAAGTATCAGAATATATGGCAAAAAGAATGTTTTACAATGTCATGGGAGTATTATTTCACGTGTCTGGGCCAACACAGAGAAAACAGCAATTGCAATGAATGAAAGCAGAGTGCAGCTAAGAATACATTCAGCAAACTGAGATCCTATTTTTATACTGACAAAAAAAGAGAAAAAAATGTAAAATGGGTGTCTGTGTGTGTACCTTTTTTTCAAAAAAAGCTGAATCCCACTGTCCTGAAGATTCTTATTCATTTAACCGGCTGTCAGTGCAAGTCCCTTTACATAGCTCTGCCTTTTCATGCCTAATGGGGTTTGCCCTGAACCAGACAAAGCCTATTAAACATGGCAGAGAAACAGATGATATGAGAGGCTACTGGAAGCAGCGATGACTGCCCTCTAATGGCATGTGTGCCATGAGCACACACCTGGGATCCCCAGGGGCTCCTGCGAGGATGCCAGCTGATGCCTTGTCCCAGGCTGCCTTGTATTCCCTGCAAGAGAAATGTTCACTCCCTGAGCAAAAATGAAAATCCCGCATTGTTTCGTTTTTTCAGAGCACGACGGCAGGATCGAGGAAGCAAACGCAACCCAAAGGCACCACCAGCTCAGGGACGGGGATGTACCATCGGTGAAGGCACCAAACTGAAGGGCTGGCTGTCCTGTGTGTGAGTACCAAGCCCTGTGCCTCGCAGCTGTCAGCTGAAAGCTATAAAGACAGAATAGCATCAGCATTTCATTTCCTTTGATTCTAGGAGGGAAATTCAAAAGGTTTACGGGTTCAGATTGAGTTAAAACTCCTGACTGTGAATGTGTGCTGAGTCAGAATTGTGTAACTGTTTATGTATCTCATTCGAGTGTGTGCAAGTGTTATAGCACAAAGGAATGAGTTGGATATTTGATCTGCAAGTTTACTGAATAATTGTAAAACAGTATATATAGAAGAAAACAGTCCTCTAAGCCTGAGAATGCAAAGTTAGAATTGTCACACAGAGACAAAAATAGTAATTATTATTGCTGATGGATGTTATGGTAGGCTTAAGGGATTCAGTGCATCCCTCTTCACAGCCAGATTCTCTTATATTCTAAATAAATAAGGTCCAGAAAGGAAATTAATGTTTCAGTAATGAATTATTCTCTACGCAGCTCAGTAGTAGCACTTCAAACTGAATCCAGATCTTTTGAATCTCAAGACTCTTCCCTCATTCCCTGAACTTTTGCTGTCCTTTCATGTTCTTTATTTCTTATAACATCTTGTTTACTATATTGTTTAAAATCTCCATTTGGATCAAGGAGCATAGAAGCAGCAGAAATTTTACTCAGTTCTTGAAAAATTATTCAAACTTTTTTGAAACTTGAAGTTTGCTCAGTTTGAGGAAAAGTTGCAGTCAGAGTTTTACTTTACCTGAACCATATCTTATTCCATATTTAGTTATTGTCATTTTTATTGTTTCTCCTCTTCTCCACTGAGTAATCTGGAGGTCTGCAAAGGATTAATTGAGGCTTTGAGCTAACAGACAATTTTAGTTATTTTGATACTTTTTTTTTCCCCAGTATGTACACTCTGAAGTGAAGGTTTGTTTGCTCTCTGAATAGTGACCATCATTCTGACTTTGTTATCGCTGCTTAAATGATTTCTGAAGATATCACGCATAGGGAAATGTTTTTCCCAATGTATTGATGATCTGCAGGCAGGTACTGATACAGAGATCAAATAGTTTGTGCTATTGCTAGTTCAGAAAGCAAAATTACCATTCAAAAAAAAGTGTCCTGCTTATATCAATTAAGTTAGTAATCTCAGATTTAAGAAGGTATTCACCTGCACATGCGTGAGTTTTGGTGGTGCCCATGGGAATGGTCCAGCACTATCTGGTTCCACTTAAGAAGGAAGTCCATGTCTGGGAGAGGAGGAGTACAAAATATTTCTGTGTCTTCATCACTGTAAACGGCAGAAATTCATTCCCAAACATTGATTTCTCAACTTATTCACCTGCGTGTTGGCCAGTGCAAGGATGAAAAGGGGATTTGGCAGTTGCTGTGGAATTAAATGTGATGGGGGAGTATTGCCTACCGCCCACCTATCTGACCAGAGCGTGCTCATGGGCAGTGTTACTCGCAAGGAACTTAGCACTGTGGTCTCCTGGATCCATTAGCACACCTCTTAGCCTGCTGAGAGGGGAATAACAGCACCAGGTTTCTGCTTGACCTGGCAATAAAACCAGAAACAAATCTTTCTCTTTTCTGAACCTGAGAAAGTGGCTGTTTGACAGTGTCTCCTTTCTGCTCACAAAGTCCAGAGAGGGCAGCGAGCTTTAGGAGTGGTGAAAGGAGCAAACGGAGAGCAGCTGCCTCTCACCACAGTGTACCCATCAGAACAGGCACGGAGAAGGCAAAGGTGTGATCCTTTCTGTGCTGGAAGAAATACTCCAAATATTCTGATTTCTAGTTAATTTGCTCTCTCTCTATTTGCTCTGTGGAAGGAGAACCTACAATGGATGAATTTTAACAAGCAAATAACATCTTGGAGGCATTCGAACTTGAAACTCCATTGCTGATGAGTGCCTTGCCTACCTTTGGTTCTGAGGTTTATTTTGCTTTTGACCAGAAAATCTCTTGAAACTCAGGAAATCTTCCTGACAAACACTTCTTCAAAAGTGACACACAATAAATTGGTTTAAATAATCAGCAATTTCCAGTGAAAACCTGTTCAGGCAAAAAAATACCTAGATAGCTCTATTAATTGACCTAATCCTGCACTGCTAGCGATTACTAAGCACGTGCCAGATAAGGCCTGCTCAGCTCATTAAGAGGACAAACTATGCACAGAGGAGCTTTGGTTTGTGACCATTATCTGTCCAAGCAATCCATTCTCTACTACACCATCCCATCAATAGTCAACCGTTTGGCTTGGTTTTTGATACTAAAATACTTTCTCACCTTTTCATTATTAAATTTTCATCTTCTCTGAAAACCCTTCTAACCCGGTTAATCGGAGAAGCAGAAATCTGGCAATTTGTTGGCAAATCAGCTAACTTTTCTGTGGCAATTCTGACTGATCTTCAAACAGCAGGGTATTCTTCCACTGGCTTCCCAGCATAACTGAATTTCTGATGAATCCCATCCCTGGCCCATTTCAAACAAATGTTTGCATTTATGTCAAATATGGATTAAATTGGATACTTTGGGGTGGAGTCCAACACTGGCAAATTTTCTTCATGACAGTTGTCAGTTGCATTATTCAAAACAGCTTAATACTGTATGACTTCTTGCACAAAAGTGTAATGTGCTGATAATATACATTCCCTTTCTTCTATATCTTTGTATTTCCCCATTATTATAATTCCCTTCTCTAGCTTTTTCCTCTGCTGAGCTTTCAGAGACCTGCCTAATCAACATTAGACACAGTGGGAAAATGGGTGGCACCGGCATGGGTAAAAGGCTGTACCGTAATTTGAGGGGCTCTACAATCATCTCCATGAGTGACGGCACAACCCAAGCAGCAAATACTGCTCGCACACTCTGGGGAAAAACTATCTGATTTTAGATATAAATTTATTTATATTTATGTGCATATGTTGGTAGGCGTCAAATATTAATTTCTTTTATTCTAATTCTCTCTCATTTGCATCTGTCCCTGTGCCTTATAATTCTGGGTGGGGTGGCTTTGCACAAGCATTGCCTTTGAGGTGGCACTGAGCACCATCACAGGGCAACTGGGCTGGGCTGGTGTGACTCTGTCACCAATGTGCCAGTCAGCACTGTAAAGTACGTGGATAGATGTTTCTGGGAGCAGCGGAGTCAGCCTCCGATGGAGATGGTACCTTGCCCCCCTGAGCATGCCAGGGTGGATAGTCATGACCAGGGGTGTTAAAGCCCATGCAGGCATGCACAAGGTTTCTTGCAAGAACTTCATGGAGATGAGAACAAACCTGGGAGCACACCCTCATCCAGGCAAGGACCTAAGACCATGATCCAATCGAGGTGCTGTCCAAGCCCAGGCATCAGATGTGACACAAACCACCTCAGATTACTAGCCTCTATAATTTGTGACTCTCGTAACAAATATCCCCATTCCTTTTGATCTGTATATGAGGTCCTTTATGCCCTTAACAGGGGGAAAAATCACCTTCCTTCCCTCAATGCTACACTGGAGGCCACCAGGTTAATTCCATACTATATGCATAGACAAAAAGGAGGATGAGCGGAAAGAGTAGGTCATGCAGTGGCAAAGGTTGAGAAGCTCTGCTTTAAACACTTTATGGGAAATTGTAAAACTTCTAAACAATTTAATAGATTAACCTTCCCTTTCAGTGGCATCAGTAAAACTGAATTATCATCCTCACTTTTAACTGATGCCTAGACCCAATACTCATCCATCAGGGATCATTTAGTGATAAAGCAATCAATCCTGCCATGGTGCAGAGGGGACAAACTATGCAAGATACCATCACCAAATATCCTTTCCACCCCAAAGCACTCTGTGAGTCTTTGTCAATGAAAGTGCATTTGTCTAGTCTTATCTGCTGCGGTATACGCGGAATACAAAGGCAGAAAGTAAAATATGCATTTGATGTACATGTGCAGATGCCAGACACATTACCAGCCCAAAGAGGACTGCCTTTTTTACAGGAACTGAAATAGCACCGCACCCGATAACCAACCACTGCACCACTAGCTCAGGTACCAAATTAGTAGAAATGAAAGCAACCAGGAAGCTGTCCTAAAATAACACTGTGACACAGGAAGGATTTGAGAGAACAACATGTTGAAAAAATGTGTTTCTGTCATACCCTTGTTTTAGGAATCTTCTGTGCCTTAAGCCAGAATCTCTAAAATACTAGTCATCTTTATCATGAGAGCATGCAAAATACACTTCCCTTCTATACTCATGCTTTGATTCCTTACCAGTAACAGTTTTGGGTTTGGTGTTTGTTTTTGTACTAAAGATTTATATATGTATTGAGATGATTACAGATCAAAAAGAATTGAAAGAAGTTGCAAAACTTTCTATCAATATTTTTATCTGCAATGGGATTCTTTTAAGATATGTATAAGGTGTATAATTATCGCCTGAGGAAATAAATTAAATTTCTTTTTATTGAAAATATCCCTGCTTTAGGTATGAAATAGTCTGTTTCCACTACAAAACAGGTAGGTTTTTAGTAAAAAGAAATCATGTTTGAAAGAAACATAAGAACTTATTTGCTAAAACAGAGACAAATGTTTTATTTTCCTGCTAACTGTAATAACATTTATATATTATTTGACCATAAGGTAAAAAAATCAGAATGTCTATTTCTCAGTCAGCTATGACTTTTACTAAGAACAAAATCCTTGAATGTTTTGTGAATGATAATGTGGCTACTGCAGCAAAAGGAAGCCAAAGAAACATAAGAACTTATTTGCTAAAACAGAGACAAATGTTTTATTTTCCTGCTAACTGTAATAACATTTATATATTATTTGACCATAAGGTAAAAAAATCAGAATGTCTATTTCTCAGTCAGCTATGACTTTTACTAAGAACAAAATCCTTGAATGTTTTGTGAATGATAATGTGGCTACTGCAGCAAAAGGAAGCCTTTCCATCATCAACAAACAGGTTCAGGCTGAATTAAGAGGTTCAGTGTAGCAGAGTTCTTCAAAGGCTTTGTAGTTGTTCAATTCCAATTAAAAGTCAATTGAATTGGACACTTAATTCCCATTTGTGCCTATGAAAATCTATCTTCTATAATGTACTGTGTTACAATTCTAGGCTGAAAAAGCAGGTACACAGGAATGTACAAAGAATACCATGTATTTATTTTGAGGAGTAATGAAAATAACAGCTATTATATCAAATGTTTAGTATTTATGATACTAAACAAAGAGTATCTCCACAGCAGTGCACAAATTACCAGATAATTAAGACATTAATATCTGTATTTATGTATTTGATCTATCACCCAAGAACCTGCATGATTTTTATGTCCAGATAATATGTTTTCTCTTGTGTGCCAAAGCAAGCTACAAGCAGCTCGTGGAGGACAGCTAGCACAACGCAGACCTGCTGTATTGTGACACATAACTGAGTATCTTTGTACAGGAATTAACAGGGGCAGCAACTGTAGTGGGGCTCAGAAGTGATGACAATAGAAAAATCTTCAGGGAAGATAGTCTGACTCTGCAAAAGTTACTGACATATGTAGGACAGTAGAAACAGCCCAAGAGCAAATACAAATCCTATCTGGAGATCATGTGGTGAAATGTATCAGAAGGAATTATAGGTGATGAAAATGCAAAGGTAAAATGTAAGGCAGAATTGTACGCTGCGTGCTGCAGAGAGAAGTGACATATCACAAAGATCTGGTCTGGAAGAAGCCCACAGTGTCAGAATTAAAGGAGACACTGGAAGGGTCAGAACCTGATAATCACTCTCAAATACTTTTGAATTTATATGTGAGTCAGGATCAAATGACCAGACCAAAACCAACCCTAGAGGATTTTGATTTTGAGAGAGATTCACAAGTGGAAGGACTTACTTTCTTGCTCCTGATCTGGATGTGAGTGAAAGCTCCCAGCAGCTGCCACTCCCTGCAAGCCTCTGGCATTTGGGGCTGAAATACCGTCAGGAACATTCTCCAGCTTTCCGTTTCCCTGACTACTGCTGAGCAGAGCGCAATGCCAGTCCATGCACCTCCAGCAGTTTAAAGCAACCCTAACACAAACTTCAGGCTTGTAAATCAGTGTCTGGTGACCATTGAACTACTCTCATCATCCTTCTCTGCCGAGTAGATTTGGTGTTAATTACTGTGTCCACCAAAGAGCTGCTAATAGGAAGCAACCTGCTAGGAGAGCTCCGGTTCCCCCCATCCTGCCTGTGGTCATGCAAAGCTTCTGAAGGTTACTTCTCCAGTGGGTTTGAGTGGTTTTATTGAACCTGCAGATAACTGTCGTTAAAGAGGCTGTCTGGGCTCTGAGAACAGAACAGTAATTATACAGAAAATGAATTGCATCCTTGAGGTGTGACCCTGTTGAGCACCATTTGGTCAGCAGCAGTTTCAGATGCTAACAGCATGAACACGAAGTCAGCCCCACTGGCTGAAGAATTATTTCCTGCAAGCTTGAAGTCTAGTTTTGCCCAGGCAGTGTTAAGCAATAAAAAGCTCATGCTATCAGAATGCTGATCGCTCATTTTACAGAGGACACAAACCAGCGCTTCTCTGTAGAGCAAATACAAGAAGCATTTCTTCATTCTGCTAACCAGTCGCTGACTGATAGGGATTTCCTCCCAGGGATTTGTAAACAAACTAAACCAAGATGAAGGAACAGAAACTTGCCCAGTAACATAAAATATGGCATAATGTGGACACATTCTCTGCATGGACAAACAGAAAGGCACAGAACAGTAAGCAAATAAGTGTAAACTTCACAATTACCACACACGTAGCAAAGAGAAGCATGCCGAGATGAGATTTCTGCAGAAAATAGGCAAGAACTGAAAGGTTCACCGTTTTCCTTGGTCGTAGACGTTCATTACCTGGGTGCAGCTGGGATGCTCACCCAAGGCAAAGCGAGCGTAATCGGTGGGCCTGTGGAGTTCTGGGTCTATCCCCACTGCACAGAGGATTGCACTTCAGCCAAGAAGAGAGAGGCAGGAGGAATGCGCAGAGAAGACACGGAGCCCACAGGGAACCTGCAGAAACCTCCTACAGCTCCTGGGCTTGCTCCAGCACTGCACTGCTAAAATCAGACCTGTGTGCCACACACTCAGTTTATACCCAGCCTGTTGGAACTACTGTGGTCACCAAAGTGTGAGCGGTATCTATATGCATAGGCTGTCATAAAATCTTACTCCAATACATCTTTCTCCAGGCATCTTGTTTCTTAAATAGTCTCCCTGGCCCCCATGGAAACCTTCCTGAGATCGACTTTTCAATATTTTTAACAGTATTAGAAGTGACTTCTTGCCTCTGTGCATACAAATGATTGTAACTATCCCTGTTTATCACTGTGACAGATATGTGTGCTAATTAGATATTCTTTTATGCATCCAACCAAATCCCAACTCTTGAAAATCAGAGCCTCCACTAAGCTCCTCGAAATGGCATCTTCCTCTCGGAGAACGCTTTCAAAGCAGGCTGTATCCTGGGAAATGGGGATGCTAAGGGTGCAAACAAATGAATGTTGATCAAGAAAGCCATAATAAAATAAGCTTGGGAAGAGTAATGATTTCTAAATATAAAGTAAAACTGTGGGTTGTATTTTTACAACTAAGTAAATGAAACAGTGGAGATAAGACAACACATCGGTGTCTTCCACACAATCTTCGTGCTGTGTTATGTGCGATCAAGAGAGTTGAAAAGGCAGGTGCTGCCCATGCAGCTCCATGCCCAAGACTTTGACTGGCTTCTTGGGACCTGGCACAGGACCACAATGATGTAACGCGCAGCAGCTACTGCATCACTGGCAGGGAGTATGCCCCTGCTCCCCCATGCTTGTTGGGAAGCTGCAGCCTGTGCTCCCCCCACATAGTCCAGCAGCAGAATCAAGAATGAGAATGATTACTCTTTCAGAAGAACTACCTGTTTTTGTTCCGTGCCATGCCAGTTTGTGCAGCTGGGACTTGATGCACTTCACAAGAAAGCAATGGAGTGATCCTCACCAGGTGCTCCAGATCCTCAAAGGGTTCAAGGTCCCACCATAAAAATCTCAAGGCACTCTCATTCCTCAGGAAGCCCTGGGAACTGATCAGGATCAACAAATTTAAACAGATGTAAGACTTAAGTGTAAATTTTCAGAACACCTTAGGGCCAGTTTCTATATGTTTATTGCTCACAACCAACTCAAGATTTCCATAAGCACTTTGTTTCTATTTAATTAAATAAGTAGGAGCCAACTTTTTCAAAGTGCTTCACAGATCCCATCTCACCATGATACCATTGCTGTGCTCTTCTGGGAATCTGGCTGCAAAGGCTGAGTTGAGTACTTGGAAAATCTAGCTTATCCAGATCTGGCAGGCTGATTTTCAAATAGTATCTGGAAATACACTTGCCACATTTGTAATAACTATCCATTTGCATATACAAAAGCTGACTTTTGGCATTAATATAATTTTCTTATACCTTCCCTTTGAAAACCTGATCCAGACTGTCTAGACAAGTCAAAACTCTCATTTGTGCTTAATATTTTATAAATTATTATTTTGCTTTCCTTTCTGATTAATTTGGAAACATCCCTTAGTAAAGATGTAGTGATAGGAGGATATAGTTTTATAGGCTACCCATACAATCCCACTGCTCTGGTCATACATACCCTTGAAGTTTGCTCTAAAGCTTACACACACAAGCCCAGCCTCATAAATCTAATTCTACCTACGGGCATGCACTTTCAGACATCCACAGTTCATCCAAACACACACTTACGCATTTGCTTTATATTTCTTCCTATTTTTTTTTCCAATAGTAGCATTGTAAATGTTTAAGCAGGTGAACATTGTAGAGCTAAAAGAAATTTAAACGTGCCATGTATTTGCTAAGCAAAGATACCATGGTAAGACACTGAGACACCTTTAAAAGGGTCTGCCTCTTTCTCTCTCTCTTTCTTACTCAAAATACAGCTTTTACAAATATGACATCTTAAAATTAAAATGTTTGTTCTGAAAGTAATAGCCAAGATCATAGAATATTTATGTGATCATTAATATTTGAATTTTGAATAATGCATACTTATACATTTCCACAAAAGAATGCGATGCGTGTTTTATACCAAAGTCATATTCTTTTCCCTGTAACAAGTACAGAAGCAGCTTTATTTGCATTACTCACTTGCAGGTATGTAATATCAGATTACACCGTTAATTCCCTTTGTTTCCTGGAAACACCTATGTCAGGCCTTTTTACTTTGCATACACAGGAGGTCCATATTCATAACAGTCTATTTTAAATGCAGAAAAGTTCTGTGTACTTAGCTGTTAATTTTGAAACAGCTTCTCTACTAATTCAGTTTCATTCGTTGCTAATTGTATCTGCTTCTTACCAAAAGTTTTGTCTCTAGGAAATCCAAGCCACAGCCTACCACTTCACCCGTAATGGTGTATCTGTGTGCAAGGACACACAGCTGCATATCAAATAGCACTTCCATGCTCTGCCATTCACCATCACTCCTCAGGATGCTGATGAATGTGCTGACAGACAAAGGCTAATTGGTAGACTGTATGGAGTCAGTTTTTGATGACACAGGAGAAATAATGGGAGACAGAGCAGGTAACAAAGAAAGTTCAGAGGGAATAATAACAGAGATACAGAGAGTATTTCGTGCCAGGAGAGCACGTGGTCTGAAATACAGCAGGAGAGAACTGAAGAACCCCAAAAATACACAAAGACATGAAAGAGGAGCTAACCCTGTACCTACTGCGGTTACAGCCCAGACTCTGACAGGAAACTAGGTTTGGGATGGCACTTTCAAAACTGTGATCTGGTTCACTGACATGTTTGCTTAAGGTTCACAAACCCACTAGGCAAATGTGAACCTATTTTCAGAGGAGTTTAGACTTGATATGTATTTTTTATTTCCAACTGTGGGCTCGATACACAGCAATTCTACCTGATTTTCCCCTTGATATTTGCATACAGATACACCCATTGCAAATGCAAACATTCGTTAAAATATTTTGCTGGTCATTCATTGGCAAGCGTAATTATAGTACATGATTCTATGACGACAAATGTGTTCATGATTTTTTCTGAGGTTACTTGTAAATGGGCAATCTGAGCACGTGGACACAGGGTGAATTTGAACACAGACCAGATTTTATGCTCGTTCATGCTCTCTGTTACTATGGATTTCCATAGCACCGAGTTGCAGGAGGGCTGGTTGGGTCTCCAAGCACAATGGTAAAACTTAAAACCTGAAGAGGGGATTTTTTTGTGAAAACCACCCGAGAAAGATGACGCAAAGTAAAACAAATCCACTAAACTGTCCACAGACAGTTCTTCTTTAATTGCAACTGATTGGTAAAGGATTTCCTATACTTAACTCTGTAATTAAAAGAAGATTGACAACCTCTAGTGCATTCTTCCATTACAAATCTTACATATAATTCCAAAGCTCAATTTTGAGCCTTAGAAAATGTATTGGAAATACTGGCTAACAGAAATCACCTTTTATCCACTGTTCTCAATACAACTGCACAAGTTGAGGATATGGCCCTGTCTTTCTAAATTATTTGCATAAGAGCTTATTTGTAGAAACAGGGGAGGGTTTACGTGCTTGACCAACTAAGGGGTGTAACTGACTGGAGAAGAACATGTGCATTTAAATCAGTTGAGCCTGTAGCTTAAATCTTTTGCCTCTGTTTTTAAAGGGAGCCAGAGTGCTTGGCATCTTCTTCCCAGCATAATCCCATTGAGCCAAACAGACTGTGGCCAGACAAAGTGTCTGCATTGCTGACTGTGAGCTTCCATCAAGGATTTAGACATCTCCCTGATCTAAACTCCAGTTGTAAATAATTGCAGGTGAAATATGTACCCATAATTATTGTTTTCCTCCCAAAAAAATGTTGGCATTTGATCCTTTCCTTTCCATTGTTTTTTATGATAAAGCACAAACATGAAAAATATACCATCACACTCTGCACTGTGCACCGAGACATTTTACCCTTTAAGCCTCCAAAGAAACATCAGGCCCAAGCAAATGACCTAATTACCGTGTCTCCATTCAGCGTGTCCCAGGTCAGCGTGCAGACATATGCATAAAGGCAACGGCAGCTTTGGGAAATAATCTCCTTGATTATAAAACAGCCATATACATGTTCTCCTGTGTGTAAATATGTGCCACTCGCCAAAATATAACCACACCATATTGCTGATTAGGTATCGAAATGGATGGGGGGACATATGTATGTTTGCAGAGGATTTTTAAGGCTATTTCTCTCCTAAATCACACACAATGTAAGTCAGTGGGAGTGACCCTTTTTAAATCTGACCTTTGTATCACGCACAATGTCTTTAAGTTAGATATTTTTCGCAGTAACTTGTTCCAGAGGTAGCTGAATAACACTCTCTGGCAGAGGGAACAAATATAATCCATGCATTTACATTTATTTTTCCAGTGTCCGTGATTTTGGGGGTTATTGTTCAAAAATAGGCATGTACTACCGCACTGAGGTAACAAAGTAGACGTGTCTTTTTCCTCAACTCTTGGCATATGAATTGGATTTCTAAAAATTCACTGTAGTAATCACAAAACGCTGCTGCAAAGAATTACTTGATAAAACCTTTTGAGATTTCAGTCTACATCGTCCCTTTGTTTCATAACTAGAAGGAGTATAATGAATGCAAAAACTCGGTGAATAGAGCTCAGCAGGGCCTACTTTTTTCTCATGACTCCTGTGATTATAATAATTTGATTTTATAGGTGTCTATCCTAAGACCCCAGCTAGGGAGCAATCTTTACTGAGTCATGAACTTTCACATCATTAAATCTCTCTACATTTATTTTAAACATATCAAAGGTGTCAAATAACTTTAGATCTACTCAATTTTATTTGCATTGGGTAAAATGAAGTTTAGCCACTTGGGAAAATAAATGAAACCGTTTCCTTAGCATCAGGAAGGCAGTTGGGCTCCGGAGTCTGCGTGATGTGCACAGCACATCTCCTGTATGGGCCAGGACACATGTTTACAAGGACAGGAATTTGAGTAATTTCCTTCCAGTCTGAAGGGAATATTAAACTCTTCTGTCAGTTGGATGTATATTATTTATGTTCCTTTTTTTATTGTTGTTGTTGTTGTTGATTTCAAAAAATATTTCTTTGTTGGTTCAACGCTGACGCCCGATAGAAAGTGATGAAATGCCCAATATGTTAAAAAACCTTATCACTAAATCAGAAGCAGAACTATAAATTTTGGCTTTTGAAACTGAACTGACTGTTGAGGATCATTTTGCTCCTGAAATATTACAGCAGTGATCAATTTGCTGTAAAATTAAGCAGTTTAGCTCTGCAATCTATAGATGGAAAACATGTTGTTCTTGAGCAAAGTTTATGCCCTGCCCAAGGGATAAATTAAATTTTATGGGTAAGACATGCATTATTATATGCTTATCTGTTTAACATATCATTCTTTTCCACATCAGTATTATAAATATTTTTAATCATACATTTGATCTCTTGTGCATATAGTGATATGGTAATTCCCCCTGCCCCCCTCAAAAAATACGACCAAACACAGTTAATTCATCACAGAACAGGGGAGAATATTCCAATCTTCCTAAGAAATATGCCGAAGATTGAAGCAGAGGCACTTAAAATTGGGGCTACTTTGCAATCATTCAGTGGAATAAAATTTTCCTGAAGGAAGGGGTGGAGCTATGTTACCCATTTTTATTATGGTTGTTATTATTGAATATTTATATTACAAGCCTCTAATCAAATCAGGGGGCTGCAGGCTAAGACAATTCAGTTATACAAGTTAGGGAAAGCAGTCAAATATATGTATTTAATAAACCTGTTACTGGTTTTATAAATTTCTGCTGATTTTCCTTGAATTCTATAAACTTGATTCAAGCTCTCACGCTGACCATCACTCTGATTTTCAAAGATGGGACAACTTCTCTTAGAAGCTGCAACAGAAACGGATTTTCTTAAGGAAGGAGAAAAAAGAGTGAGAAGCTGTGAATCCTTTGCCTTTCATATATGAGAAACAGCATGGAGAAGACCCTTAAGGTGTTTGTAGGAAAAGGAGACCAAGGAGTCTGATGCAGTGACAAATTAAATCATAGGTATAATCATCTGTTCAACATTTACAATGTGTGACACTACAGCATCCAAATTAGAAGCAGATGAACTCCACTTACCCATGTTTACTATCAGCCACATCACTGAATATATGTTCAAAATGTTGTAAGAACAGAGTTAAAGTGAAGGTGGACATGCTGGGAGAGCCAGTCATCTCCAGTACCTTTTCTTTTTAATATGTTTTTTCTTTTTTCTTTTGCTAAAGCAGATTAAAGGGGGTAGACACAAACCCTCAATTACGAGTTAATTCATCTGGTCAGTTTGAAGTGGAAAAGTAAACAGCAAAGACATCTTAATTTGGATATTTGCTCACCAGTTGCCTTCAGCATCTGCCATCTCTTCTTGATGTTGTCCATTGTGAATACTCGGTGTCATACCACGTTTTATGTGAAATCTCTCCCCATATGCAATTTTGAAGTGGGATACATAAAAATTCTACTAATTGTGTTTGGAACTGTGTGACTTACATTTTACTCAGCTTTGAAAATCTAAAGCGTGGGTCCTTGTAACATTATCTTCATGGTTGACAGCCCTTTTCTGCTCTCACCGCCCACTTGCTTCCTTTCAGTCACACAGATCATCAGTCTCCTGGTTTTTGGTGACATGGGTAGCACTGACATATTATTTCTAGTCATCTTAATCTGCACTTGTTTCGGATTTTTTATTTTCTCCCTATATTCTCCTATCATTTTTTCTTATCAGACATAAATACTTGAAACAGGTACATTTTAGCCCATATTCTAGGCTGCATATGTTTCCATGTGAATAACCTTTTCCTATCTTTATGGCATGAGAAGTTTAAGGTGACTATTCTAATAGAAAAGAGAAAAAAATGCACCTTTTTTCAAGGTGAGAGCTATTCCATTGCGGAGAAAGTGCTGGATGATACACCACAGGGGAAAATCTTGCCTTGCCAGAAGATCTGCGTGGTAGAGGTAACTTGCCTTACTCAATGGGGTGCTGTGAGGATTAATCAGTGAATGTTTTATAGTCCTTGGAAGTTGTAAACAGCTACAAAGTGCTAAATATTATGATTGCTGTATTATATCCTCACACCTTATATGCAAAGGCGAGCACTTTGGAGGAGAAGATGCCGATGTGTCCCTTAGTATTCACACTCTCCATGGCTGCGAGGAAGTTCTGCGATGTACGTATAACTCAGGAGTACGCTGCCAGAACGTAACTGCTGCGGGTGTATAAATGGGCTACCTTCTCAGACCTTTTGGTAAACTTTACTTCTATTTTTATAAAATCCCTTCTAAAATATCACTCTCTGGGGTAGGCACTGTCTGTATGATCTGTGTTTGTACACCTCGGAGAGATCTTGATCTGTGTCTCAGTGTCCTGCATACCAGCACAAAAAAATAAAACAAAAATATATAAAAATGTTACTGACTGAGCAGAGGTTGCATCAGGCAAAAGATTCAAGTCCTGGACATGTTAAGGTAAATACCAAGAAATTCTAACTAGTCTTTGTGAGGGCTGTAGTGCTGATATGAAATTGTGCTGTGAGAACTGATTTGTAACCAGTTTAGGAGCACAGATTTTTACCTGCGCACTAAGGGGAGGTCCGTGCGCACCCGGACTTTAGGGCTCTGTAGTACAATCGCAGTGGTCATACATAAATGGAAATTATTTGGAAAATGAGCACACAGTAAAATAGTGTTCTCCAGATAAGCGCTCTGGTGACAAATGCCTGGGGTAAATATAAGCAAATAATGTTCTTCTAAGGTGATGTGATACAACTATTTTGTTCCTTGAAGATGTAGAAAACAGAACACTGAAATGTTGGGAAGGCTTCTGAGGAGAAGAAGGGGGTGGACCATCCCTGTACTCATGCATGGCAGGAGGCTCTTCCACTGGTCTGTGAGAAGCTTCCCTCTTCGGAAGACAATTATTTATCAGGTAAGAGAAACAGATATATACATATACGAAGAACATTTTTAAGAGATAATTTCTCTAAAATACCTTTTAACTGAACAAATTTTATAGCCTTAAAGAGATTAAACATGCCAGATCTACTCAGACCTGTAAAACCTCTTTTAACACGACTCAAGTTCTAGTCTGAAGATGGGAGGATAGTGTGAGCCATCCTAAATAAGACGACAACTGGAGGCCACAGCTCTGAGAATTCTGCACCTGGAGATACCCAGTAGACCCCAGACACACTAGATAACATGAGGTGGGGTTTGTGTCCTAACTTACAAAATATGCATTATAACTTTATGACACAACATGCATGGAATTTTGCATTTGTAAAAGCCACTCTACATGAATTACTTCACCTTTTAACTCCTGGGGAAGGTGTATTAGGCACTGTGGGCAAGCGTGAATTATTGTAGGAGGATATTAACAAATATTTCAGTCCCATGCATTAAATTCAATGACAATTTGCCACAATCTTCACTGAAAACTGGAATGAGCCCCCAGATGGGACAGCAAAATACATTAATACTTTTTCTTGTCTCTCGGAGAAGAACAAGACCAAGGAGGTGGTTCCAGGACTCCAATATCTCATCCAACTCAACTACACTTGATTATTATTTGCTTCTCACAACCTGAAAAGAAACCTACTACCAGATTTGTCTGTCTCAACCCTGCTGAAGCTGAATACTTTCATACATATGTATGGATAGCTTAAGTTTTTATGAGCATAATTTGGGCTTTTCAAAATAGTGACACAATAACAAAGCAAAATTGAGACATGCATGTAATTTGAATACTGATTTGGTTTTATCTCTTCCTGGTGCTGGCACTTTTGATGCTGCTCTTTTCCATTCCATCTTCTTTCTGTTCTTATTTCCCAATGAATGGAATTAGTTGTGAGTGCATCTGCTGCTTCTACCAACCAAATATGAAACTTGAGAAAATATATATCTATGACCTCCTTAAGAGTTTTGGACAGTTACTCATTTGCTGCTACCTCTGAGTTTTCTATTGACTACTTAAAGAAGTGTTCCTGATCCTCTTGTCAAATAGGAAAACGAGCGCTGTCAGATGGCAGTTGCCATGTTTCACGGCATTTTCAATACCATTAGCCCTGAGTTTTATTTACAGCAATGCAGCATTTCAAGGAGGTTATCACAGAGGATGCCTTTGGATTACATTTCAGGTTAAATACCCTCAGTGAGCTGTTTGCATCCATTTGCTGACTCGGGGCAGGATGCCCAGTGCTCCCCTCCCGGGAACAGAAGACACTCAACCAGTCTCCTGGGTCACGATGGTCCGGTTCATGGTCACCTCTGCTGCTGGATCTTCTTGCAGGCTTAGAGCTCTTAGAGGGTCCCCTATGGTAGATAACTAGGTATGATGAAGCTCTGCCACGTCTCCTCACCCTTTCTTGAGGGGTATTAGTAACAGGCGAAACCCCAGACCTGTCCCACCTATAGGGCAGTGCAGAGGCCGCTCGCATGCAGCTGCAGGCAGATTTGAACAGTTTAGCCTTGTGGAGAATCTGGTCCTAAAAAATTATTCATAAGAAGTACCCAGTTAATAATTTCAAAGCAAAAACTAAAAATGCTCAGGGGCATTCTGTGAATAGAAAAAGGGGGTTACATTCACCTAATAAATTATTTGCAAATTGAATAATTCATGGAAAATACAGGACGTATTTAGAAGGGTTTGATTCTGTGTGTCAACCTCCTCTGGAAAGTGAAGCTACCTCAGAAACTTTGTGTTTTCTAAGGTATCATTTGGGTATGTTACTGGTGCAGAATTCCCATCTGGAACCAGATGCACGGTTCATGCTTCTTGTACCTGACACCAGCCAGTAGCTGACGTTGAGGGAAAGCCAGAAGAAAAATCTTGTAACTGGCTTATTCCATCACTAATATGAAGCTTCTTGCATTGGGCAAAAGCTGCAATGAGGGTTTCTTCATAACTGTGTTCCCAACCTGGCAGATATTTCCGCATGTCTGAACTTTCATAATGTGAGCAGAGATTTGCTCGCTTCTTTAAAGTTAAGCAGATGTATAGACCAAGTGCAAGAGTACATGTGTGTATCATTTTCTGATCGCCTTATCATCTGAAGAATTGTTATGTCATGGATGGACGGGCTTAAAATTACTCATATATACACGTAAATGAACATCTAAGACCTTTTTGAAAGCTGTTGAACACTTGGCTTCAACTTGTGGCAAAGACTTCAATTCAGCACAAGTGCTGACTTTGACGTAGGATAAAATTTTCAAAATGTACATGAAAGTAGGCTGAAGTAAGTTCAAAAGCAATTGAAAGCCTGTTTTTTTAATACATAAAGTAGGTAACAAAAGAAGCATGCGAGACTTCATAAACAGAGATTTTTTAAAAAAATTTAATAATAGACTTTTTAAACTACCAAATCGCTGTCAGAGCACATATATGTTAAAAGACATATAAATCTATTTTAAACCAATCTATTTTCCTTTCACTTAGCTGCCAAGTTCTCCATTAGGAGGTTTGTGTTTTCTTCCAACATTAAAGAATATCTCTAACATCTGTAATGACGAGCGGTGAAGAGTGTCAGCTCTGAAACAAGCAATGCCGCCATTTGAAGGAGGAAAAATGTGAAATAATGAATGTGCCTTCGGAGAGCAGTCTGTTGTGTAGCGGAAGATGTGCAACACCTCTCGCTAGGTTTCATCTCCTGACTTTCTTCTATATACCTTAAGGAGTGCAGTTAATTATGCAAAACTTGGTCAATGGAAAAAGTATTGCCCAGACTTGCTGAAGCCAATATAAAGTGCCACAGAGCATATTGCAGGGACTGTGTTTCCTGTTTCCTTCTTTCCCAATATCAGGGAGGAGAGAAAGCTATCACATCAAAACATGAGCCAATTTCAGCTTAACTGGAGCAGCCACAACTTGAAAAATTATTTCCCTTTCTCCATGAAGTTGCTCAGAAACGAGAGGGGAATGCTGCATTCGCTGGGGATTCGGGAGGTTCGCAGTCACATTTCTTTTCCAGAGACGCTTTCTGTGTGGCTTGGGGCCCTCTCTGCTTCATTTCCCTATCAGCAAATGAAAGCAACAGCATTTCCTGATGTTTTAATAACCATCAATAAACAGGTGGGTATACTAATGACTGCAAAATGCTCAGTCATTATAATAAAAGGGAGCTATGTACAACCATCACAGAGCAATAAAAATAATGTCTGCTGGAGCTTTACTGGAACCACGGGACAGAGCGCCACAGATACTGTTATTATAGGATGGGCAATATTTAATCATCGAATTATCTTTAGAAAAAAATCCCCACGTCTAATCTATAAGCAAGAAATGTAATAGGATCTGCAGAACTTCCAAGGCCAGGAGAATTCACAAACATTTTCAAGCAAAGCGATCTCACTCCTCATTTCAAGAAGACAATGCAAACAATCCACGCTAGGTGTTTTAGACTGGGTAAACGATGTCTAACACTCAGCGACAAGGCTGATAAAGGCTCATTCTTCCTAAAATTGCACCAAGTTTTTGGCATGAAAGTTTTCCAGATTTTCCCAAAATTTATGTGGAAAATTTCCCGCAATTATGCATAGAAACAGATCTTATTTAATCTAGATAGGGTGTCCTGCCACTTTGCAAGTAAAAATGAACACAGACTTTAGTGACACTCAAATATAACAGAAAGAAGAAAACAATTTTTTTACCATTTTCAAAAAGATCTTTGGGTGTGCTTTAATCTCAGAACCGTATTGTCTAATCTGTACTTATAAATACTTTCAACTGACATGTGAATTACATAGTTTTATACCCAAATACGTATACACAATGAGAAGTATGTAAGTATGTAATTTATAAAGACATAGGGATATTCAAAGGACTATATTTGCAGATCTGAAATGTTTTTAAAACCTGATTCCTAATACTCGTGTCAAAGACAGAGGCTGAAAACCAGAGTGGTTAAAAAAGAAAGAGAATAAACTGCTTGCTACTCAACCTTAACTACAATTAAGGGGGGAAAATCAGTGTTAATCTTGCTACTCAAGTCTTAATCAATTTTATATTTTGCTTAGCTTCTCCTTTTTCAGCATGTATATAATTTTATATATAAGACATGCATGGGTTTACATTTATTATGTGTATATATGCTCACCCCAAATTGCTAATTCATCCTTAATTTTTCTGGTTAAAGTTACAGACTTAATGTTATTTTAACATAGGGCTTTTTTGTAATGTAATGATATTTAATTTGCATTAGCACAAGTGACATACAATAGATCATGCTATTATCATGATTGATATCAGATGAACTGGCATAAATTCACCGTTATAAATTGAGCCTATAAATGAAACTATTATTTTAAAGGAATTACTGTAGTAGAAAGGCTAAGGACCCTCAAGTCAACCTTAGTCAAACCCACTCTTTAGAGTTTTATATTTTATGCCTGCAATAAATGCTTTTGTGAAAGCCCATAACCTGCAAAAAAAAAGTCATTGGAAGTCTATTAATTATAATAATACTATCCAAAAAGCTGTGAGGGCTTATTTTTGTGACATCACTCTTTGATTTCTTACTGCCTTAAATTATCCCTTTGTTGGCTGGGTGAGGGTAACAGTCATACTTTTGTCATTAAATATAAGGAGTTTTAAAGCCTGATCCACCTTAGCTCTAATTGATATTGCTTTCATTTGGCAGATAGTGACCTGATTTATAATTTAAATATGCATCATTATATGCACCTCTTCTGTATAATGAAAAAGCAAAGTTACTCTCATCTTTTCCCGCAATGTTAACATCAAGGAAAAGTATCTCTCTTTTCTCCCTTTTATACTCAGAGCCTAATTGAAAACTGTTCATTGAATTTCAACATGATAGAAAAGTCTTTTTATCTCTCAATTTGTCCATTAGCTATTATAATTGAAGTATCTGCTACACAGCTGAATTGATATTGTTCTTGTTTAAATTCTGGATTTCTCTAAATCTTCTATGAGGCATCAACTAAAAAAATATGGGTTAGGAGACATTAGCTAACAATATTGCCTAAATGGGACATTAGACTAGCACTCCACATGTGTAAAGCTACAGAAAGTAGGAAGTCATCTAATTTTACTGGAGAACGTGTTGCATAATAATCTTAACAGCATGACCATAAGGTTTGCTAATTGCCACATCTGTTTAACAGCTGTCAGATGTTTGCCATATGCTGCCATCAATATTACAACAGAGTACATTACAGGGAGTTTTATTGTGTTCGACTGTTATTTATTTGCCACAGACATTACTACAGCCAGTGACGTCTATTTATGTTAGATCACTAATTATATTTTTAAAGCTGCATGCAAAATCCAGGTTTTTCAGCTTCCTTAGACCCCATTTCTGATGATGTAACTAATAACTTTTTCAAAAGAGCTGATTTATAAATTTCTCTCTCTTCCCATGGTAAATAATTCTTCTGCAAAATAACTTATTTATGCTGTTTATGAAGGATGTTTCTAAACCCCAGTTATGTTTTAATGGTGATGTCTGTAAGAACTCAAAAATAAACTTCTTTTTCAAAGAACCCACTCCATCCAATGTTTTTTCATGAGGACACAGGTCAGGAATGGAAGATAATTCAGTTTTACAGATCGGAACGTTGGATACCCCAGTTCTAGTCCCAAACCTGCCACTGACTCATTCTGTGGCCTTGATTCAGTGTATGACCTTAATTCTGATCTGCCAATCTGTAAACGCATTGCCTGCTGTACAGCTGTGACATCAGAACTCATGCCTTAATGTCGGTAAGAAGTAAAAGGTAATACAGCACCACTTCCATGAAAGCGTATAAATATGGCTGATCTTCGCTGTTCTTTAAGGGATTTTTTACATGACTTCTTTCAACTGGTCTGTGCGTTACTTTTTCGTTAAACGTAGCTCTGCGGCAATGAAATAGGAAGCAGAGATTGACAAAGTGCAGACTAGGCAAAATATGCGTGATATGATTTAATATGAGTTGATAGGTGTCACTGATCTCTATTATAAATAGACTGTGTGAATTCCATATGATGTATTATTTATCTATTGTAGATGCCTTTTTGTTTCATTAATAAACCTGGAAATCAGACGTATACTTTTCCAATGATGAGTTTTTGGCAATACAAGGCATTGTGGTATTTGTCTGCAATTGCTCAATTATTTTCATTATTTTCTTCTTCTTTCTGCATAAATGATTAATGCTTGAGGTGTTTGTTTAAGATTCTTCTGATTTCAGCTGAATTGTCCAGCTGAATTCTTTTTTCTTCTCTAATGAGAGAAGATTACTGCCGTGTAAGGGCTTCCACTTTGACCTGAATTCTAGCTCCTCTGGGGCGTTGCACTGGAGCACACACCATAGGTACTCTGACATCTCCCTGGTATTTCTGTACTTGAGGAAGTTAATAAAATACATTGCTGCTTATTTAGATAGGAAAGGCCTTGATTTTTTTCAAATTTCTGAAGAGTAAGCAGCAGCTAGTGCCTTCCATTTACTCTTTCTGAAGATGCTCAAGTAAAGACATCTTTGAAGACATTAAAGGGCAAAGAGTTTAAAAAAAAAAGGCAAAGCCGGGGGTTGTTCCAGAAGCTGCATCGCCAAGCCTCGGTCCTCTGAGATGGGGAGCTCACTGAGGGAGGACAATGGGGCTGTGAGTTCAGACATGTGCCTAGAGAGGGAGGTGCTCAACTCCCATGAGAACTCAAACTGCCTAACAAGAACGCCTCCATCAGTAATCTAAAATTTTGCCTGCTTTCTGCATTTGATCTCCTTATTTTCTTCTTACATGCCTTTTTAATGCTGTTTGTAGCCATTTCAATTATGTGATTTCCTTATCTGTATACCACTGAGAATACTGTACAAGACTTTATAAACAGCTACTAAGTTTATCTGCCTGTCATTTGGTTTTCATTATGCGAGATAACAATCTTTCTCATATCTTGAAGATATAACGTGATTGTTTCTAAACAAAGAGGGGAAAAAAAGTCCAGTCTGCATTATCCTTAGCCTCGTAGTATTTGTAACGTCAGTAGTGTCAGCACAATCTCCAGCATTTTTCCTTGCTGTGGTCCAGGAAGAATTATCTCTCTAGTTTTTTGTGCTTGCTGCTATCTCCTCTTTTTCTCCATTTTAGACACAGTGAGTGTCTTATCTGGAGCATGGTTACGTGGCCACAGATTTCCTTATATTCATTCTGATCATTCCTAACTGTTTCATGGGGCTCATGCACTGAAGGGAAGGATGAGAGGCAATTGTCAACAGTTCACTGTATTAAATATGGATAGATATTATTCATGTAATTTGACAGTTCTTGACTTTCAGCTGTATAATGACAGTGAAACGGCAGGAATTTCAGCAGCTGAACTTCTGTCTTACTTCAAGATAAGCTTATCAACTGTAGCCTGAATCCATTCAACCCATAAGCAGATCAAAACTCATGTCATGCTGAACTGCTGTGCTGATTCCTGCTTCCCACTATTGCTTTACATGTCCATATGGTCTTAGTTGTTTGCCATCTTACAGTTATTTTGCAAGGTTTTTAGGAGACAGACTGTCTCTTGTATTTGTTCAGCACCTTGTACAGTGAAGCCATGGATCCCGCCTGATGCCACCAAATGCTCGTGTAACATAAATACCATGTAATGAAGTGATAATAGGTGATGGTCAGAACTTGTACTTTTTTCTCTCTTCATCAGTTATGCACTTGATCTAAGAAGAATAGCTGCTTTGTTTGGCTTCCCATTTAACACAAAAAAACCCACACTGAGGCTTATCCTGTGCTATTTATCCCAGAGATTCAGAGGGATATCTGAACAATATGCAGGAATCATGTACGTCCTTTGGGCGCTCCCACCACCGCAGCATGGTGTGGCAGCCGCAGACGAAACAGTGTCTTCAGGTTAAGGATCGATCAAGCGTCTGTGGAATTTCTAAACTCCCTGACGTACCTTCTGGATTACAACATGGTTTCCAAACTGGTGGGATTGCAGGGGGGAGAGGAGAAAATAGTGGATTTGGAGAAATTTTGGCAGGTGAATGTTCCATCTTTTAAAAAACAGAATTGTGAAAGCAAATGTGAAGTCTCCCTGTAGTCATCTCATTTGTTTTCTTCTCTGCCAGTTCATGGATTTTGATCTTACAAGGGCTGTAAACTCCTCCAGGCAAGGATTGTCTTTCTGTTTCTGCCTGTGCAGTGAAGAGCATAAGAACGTACAAAAATGTACAAATGTTGCTACGGGCTGCGGCCACAGGCTGGTGTCCGATCTTCAGCTAGACCTTGTCCACTTGCCATTGTGTCCAATATCCCCCTTCTCGATGGCAAATATGGGAGACTAAAGGAAGTCAACCACTAGAGACTTACCCAGAATGTTTTCAAACAATTTATATATATTAAATCATTGAAGATTTTTTCTTCTCTGAACTTGGTCGCTCTTTGAGTACACTTTTGAGCAGCACTAAACAAAAATGATTGTTATCAGAATAACGGAAGATAGAGAAGTTTTGCAATTTCTTAACAGTAGGAAACCCTTTGCTATTTGACTGTTCCCTATGTTGCTAGAAAGAGAACTTCAGGTTTCAGAATTAAATGCATGCCTCACTGGCTCAGTTTATGCATTCATAATTATATTTACAATTAGAAATAATGTAATCAGGAATAAAAATTTCTTTATTGGCTGAGTGCACAACATGAGTTGGGGACAAAATGTTGGTTTAAGTCATGCCTTCTTCCCCACAGTTTAGGATCATTTAAGCTTCATCTCCAGCACACATTAGGAAATTATAGGCTAATGAAGTCCTTATGGGGCAATATTACAGCTAACGATTGCTGGGTCCCTCACTAGATTCCTGTTTGCACAGCAAAACCCCAAATGCCGAGGACGCAATAACAGGGTATAAAATCACTGCGGTGACTCCATGCAGTTACACCGTGCGATGGTTTCCTGTAAATATTCTAATTCCTTTGTAACTGAAAAGTGAAGCTTTAAATGGAAATGGGGAGAGGGCGCACAGCATCATGTAATTGAGAATTCATGTGCCCTGCTAGGCAGGGTTAATGGGCATTGCCCTGCAGTAAACTGGCTCCTGTGAATCCTTGAAATGTCAAAGTGGTACAAAACAAGACTGTGAACCAGGTCCTTCTGGTGTTAAATGGAGGCTGCAGGGCAGCTCTGAACCCAAATGCATAATTTGTAGACACAGGATGTCATTTACGATTGCTTACCTCTCATTAAAACTAATCAGAATGGCTTTCTGTGAAAAATTGATTTTTAATTGGAAAAGTTAAATCTGTGAACCTGTTTTCTTTGAAAAGCTGGAAACATTTCACAGGGATCTGATGGAGAATGTCCTTGTTTGCTGATAGTTTCAAAAGCAATGAATGACCTTTTTTCTCTTCAGATTTTGGCCAAAATTAACAATGAAAAATATTTCTCCGTGTGCTTTTCACAGTAGATTTTGTCAGAAAAGTAATTGTCCATCAAAATCAAATGTCAAGGGATGTTTTCATTTGCCAGATTGAGAAGCACATTAATGCTGGGATGCAACCAGGTGGGCAGGCTCTTCCAGTGGGCTTCCACACTTCTCACGGTACTTTTCAACAGGACTGTCACTAGCAGCACAAGGTGCAGCAATGTCAGTTTTAATTAAAACCTTTCATTTTACCTACTGCACAGAACAGCTGCAGCATAAACAGAGAGGCAAAGGCACCTCAACATGGGCAAGTCCATGTTTTGTTGAACATAAACAGGAGACATTACTAATGTGAAGTCCACGCAAAGCTGGTTCGTCCCATAAACTCTAGAAAATTTTGATCACTTCTCCCTGAAATGTTCCACACAAACTTTTGCTGATTTTCAAAGAATATCAGCTAGAAAAATATGCAGGGTTAGTTGGGTTTTGTTTCAGAAAGTAAAAGGCAACCAACTATTTTATGCTTACATGTATGTGACTGACACATTCCTTATGTGAATCACAGCTAGATACCATTAAATAAGTCGCCCACAGAAGTTGCTGAATTTAATTCAGCAACAATTATAAATTTAAGATTGCTCCCAGGCTTTTTAAAGAAAACAATAGTTTTTGTAAGGTGGACAGTAGTTGCTTATTGTTAGTAACCACAGTCAAACTTTGCAGATGTTTAAGATAAAGAGGCTTTACGTTACAAATAATTGTAGGTATCAAGTTTTTTTTTAATTTCAGCATGATTGAAAGATTTGGCAGTAAAAAATCTTAAACCTCCATAAATAGATGGTAACTTTCCCTCTGCCCCAAGACCTCAGGGCTGCCCTGTGTGCTGATGCTCATCCCTGCCTGGTGATTTCACAAGCTGGTGACTCAACTGCCACCTCTTTTAGGGTGTTCCACCTTGTATTTTGAAGTGGCCTGCCCCAAACCCTCAGGGCTGCCCTGTGTGCCGATGCTCATCCCTGCCTGATGTTTTCACCAGCTGCTGACTCAGCTGTCACCTCTTTTAGGATGTTCCACCTTGTATTTTGAAGTGGCCAGTGTTTTCTAACCCTCTTAGCAGTAGAGTCACAAGAATGACTTGGGGTAGAAGTCAAGCCTGGGCAGCACGAGTATATACACTTTATACCCTCAGGGCTGCCCTGTGTGCCGATGCTCATCCCTGCCTGATGTTTTCACCAGCTGCTGACTCAGCTGTCACCTCTTTTAGGATGTTCCACCTTGTATTTTGAAGTGGCCAGTGTTTTCTAACCCTCTTAGCAGTAGAGTCACAAGAATGACTTGGGGTAGAAGTCAAGCCTGGGCAGCACGAGTATATACACTTTATGCTGAGCCATGACATAGGATGAGTCTCACCTGGAACTGAATGACCATTTGAGAATCAGCTGGATGAGCAGGTGTGATCCTGAAGGAGATGTCTTCACCAGCAAATGAAATGGGGCTGGAAGTGTGTACTCCAAACCTGGGGTGGGTCCTAATCTCCTTGAGGACCCACAATTACATAACAACTACAGGCTGTGGGGGTTTAAGCAAGCGTGCACTTTGGGGTGGCTGTGTGAGCAGAAGGGTCACCATGGATCAGCCAGCCTGAGCCCCTCAGCAGAGCTGCTGGGTGTTTCCCTACCCCTTCCATCCCAAATCAACCAAGTGAGGAAAGATGATTGACACAAACACATTAACGGAAACAGAGTAGGGAGCATGTATGGCGACTGCCCTGTTGTAAGGTGGTGGAAACGGCCTGCATGGGGAGCGGTGACAAGGCAGCAACTGCCCTGTCGTAAGGCGGTGGAAATGGCCTGCATGGGGAGCGGTGACAAGGACCCAAAAATAGCAACATCTCCAGGCAGCTGGATCTGAAGGACATTTGCCTACAGCCTCACTCCCACTGCTAAGTCCCCTTTGCCTCAGCTTCCTCTGACCTGCAAAATGCAGGTAAAAATATTCATCTCCAAGGAGGGGGAGATTGTTAATTAGATAATGATAGTCAAGTTACTTCAAACTGAAAAATTGCTAAGTCTGGTGGGCAAGGTGTTTTTATTTCTTTGCTTGTTTTCCACAGATTCTTTTTTCTTTGTGAGCATTCATAGGCATATCCCTACAGGATGTGCATCTCATTTTCATGAGAATGTTATGAAAACCCCAGGGAACAGCAACTATATTACCTGAAGTTACCTTTATATCATAAGATACAGGTAGCAACTAGTCAAAAGACACAAAGGACCTTTGGAATTTAAACCTGTTAGGTGTTCTGCTTAATACAGCTGAGCAAGAATTTATGCTGGCATTGAAGTTTTCAGAGCTAGGCGATGCTATTTAAAATGGAATTTCACACTAATGAGCCTAAAATAAAATAATGTGTGGAAGGAGATTTCAAAGTATACGCAATTGTACCAGTCGTTCGGTATAAACAGAAAGAATGACAAATACAACCAAATAGCACCCTCTTCCGGACACTAGCACCCATGCAAAACGCTTTTTCTGAAGTGGAGATTTTGCAGCAAGTCATAAGAGCTACGCTGGTCCTAAAGGAGAAAGGGAGAGAAGGTAAGATGCTGCAGATAACGTTTCACCTTCCATTTTCCAAGAAAAACATACAAAATATCACTCTAATTTTATGTATGTTTTGTATTAAATCATGAAAAATTAACAGAAACAGGGAGCAAATTTGCTTCAAAAGTAGATCCTAGTTATGAAAGCTTCATTTTCATCACAGTTTTACTATTACTGTAAGACCTTTCAGGGGGGTCAGTCAATAGATCTGGGTTAATATTGTTTTGTATCCAAGAGGCACTTCATTTTTGTCTATTTCTGAGCTTATCATTATTTTTTTTCCCACTATATATGTTCAGAAAATAGTTTGTGGAGCTACATTTTATTCTGTAGCTCTTTATGAGCAAATGTGTTTTATGTATTTGATAATCTGCTTTCTTCAGGAAGATGCTCTTTGTTTCTGATTCTTTACTGAATAAATTTAATTCTTAAGTTCAAGTTTCCAGTTCAAATTTAAAATTTGTTTTCAATGAATATGCTGCCACACTCTCTGAAACTCATGAAGCCAGATATTAGATGAATGAATTTGTTATAGGATTCCTGGAAAGCAAACACATATGACCATGGGGAATATTGCCATGATAAAGATTTAATTGTAAAATGCGAATGAGTAGCAGATGAAGTTCAGATAGTATTTCCCTAGCTGTGATTTCTGCATCCAGATGTCATTCTAAAGGAACTTAAGATGTCACCCCCTCATGTTTGTTTTTATTTTCAGGATCTTTTCAGTGCCTGACAAAATAAAGTACCAATATCTTGTGACACGAACACAAAGCAAAAGCCTGCTTTCAAAAAGGTTATAATTTTTTTTATTATTTTTGTGGGTGCAGTGCAGTGGGTGGTAGAGTTTAAGAATAGTAGCATTAAGTTGTGCAGCATAAAACAAAAGACTACTTTTCATTATTATTATTATTTTACATTAGGACTGACCAAGCTAAATACCTTGATAATTAGAGATCAGTAGATAGAATTTTCTAGTTGGAATATCCTCCAATGATTTGTAAAACAGCAATATGTTTATGCAGGTCAAATGCAGAGTTCTTGGCACACTATTTCTGACAAAGAAGATTTGGAGTGATACTCCTTCTCTGCGTCATGGCTCGCTTAAATAAAATTTAGACGCAGAAAAGGTGTCTTGTATCTTTTGTCATTCTAACAATATTAAATGTCATCTACAATAGCACAAAAAGAAACTCAACTGTTGCTCATTCCAATAATCCCACTAAACTCAGGATATATCTTTTCTTGTAAGAAAAAATTCCAGTCGTCAGGAGCTGTAGCTCCAATGCCGAGGACATCGTATTTAGAAAATTATGTACAATTACACAATACAAAAGGAATTTTATTTGTATCTATCATCAGCTAATCTAGCTGAAGAAATTTTCTAATTAAAAAATTGGAGAGGTTTGATCTCTAATAGCCAAGATACAACCAGAAATCTTTACTGTCATCCGACAAAAAAAAATCCCTTTTTCATGGACCTTTGCAGAAACCGTGGTTGTGTGAAGAGGAAACCCGATAGAGGCAGTTTTATGGCAAATTGATAGGCATTGCTTGTACTGAAATTCTGAAGCCTTTTCTATATGCACAGCCTTCGTGAAAGATGGTAAGATTTATAGAGACAAACTGAAGGAAGAAGATTATTTTTGGTAAGCTTTGGAGTGAATGAATTAATAAATTCTGGTTGTCCTGGCTCTTAGGAATTCCATTCTGTCTAAATTTCAGTTTTGTTTTCTACTTTCCCTCCCCGGTAGAGTTGAACCTGGGAATAGCATCACTCAATGGCTCGTTAGTTTGATAAAGTGGCATAAGTGACTATAGCTACAATGGGTACTTCTAGCTCAGAAGCATTTATAGGTCTCAAGGGAATTCTGAGAAACACCAGAAAGTCTTTAGGTACTGAATCACAGGCAAGTATTTTGAATCTTTAATTTTTTTTTATATATTCTTCTCTATGAGAATGTCAGAACTAAAATATGGAATATGCTTTTCCCACTTGGTTTCTATTACTTGTAAAGCATTCAAAAGCTTCTAGAATAAAATTACCTCTATGCCCTGCTAGGGAGCAGACAGAACTCCACTGAGTATCAAGGGAGTCCCTCTGCTGGTGGTGTTTCCTTTTTTAACCCAAACATAATAATAAAAATGACTAAATATTAGACTGGAGCTGTAGAATCTTAGATCCAACATTTATTTGTTATCATGTTTACCCCAGTGGGGTTTTACTGTAGTTTTATGTGTATACAAAATGCGCTGAAATATATTCCACAAATTAACTAGTTTATTTTCAGATGTGACATATTCATCATCGTAATAATGCAAGTTTGTTTTAAAAGTTTGTTCAGATTATGATAGCAGCCAATTTGCACTTGGGGGTGGGGGGAAGAACTGAAAGAAGTGCACAGAGATAAGAGGTGCAGGAAGGAAAGGAAGGTATGGCAGAGAAACGGTTTGCAAAGGAAAAACGATATAGCTAACTTTTCTAATCATAACCGTGTACTTCCCATTGCATGAAAGACACTGAAGCACAGTTAACCCCATAAAACCCTGAAAATTTCTCCTGTGTGGATTTCGGTCCGCTCTCTGACAGTGAATAATTAGACATCTCAACATAAAAATACATTTGTATTTTGTTACAGTATTCATTTGAGGTTTAATCACAGTTGTCAATGTGCTATTCCAGTGAATAATATTTTCATATTGCGTTACTTTACAGTTCATACAGCAGTAAGAAATATCTTAAGGTACTAACTGATTATTTAGACTATTTATTGTAGAGGAAACCAATGACATTGAAAATATTGTATAAATAGCAAATACATTAAATAGCAAAATCCCTACCTTGCATTAGGAATTGAAGTGACATTATTTTAAAACATTTTAAAAACATCATCATAATTATATGTTATCAACACAGAGACAGATTACCTATTATTTTAACATAATTAATTTGAGCACAGTGCATTTATATTGCTGTGTATGTCATTATCCAGCAATATAATTATGAAATGCTAAAAATTACGGTTTGAATCTTCAAATTATTTTAATTGGCTTGGTTTTTTTTCTCTAAATCCACCGTTCATTTGTCTCCCTCTTACGACGTCTGAAATTTTTAATTACAATTTGCATTTCTTTTTTGTCTGTTCCCTAGGCCGCGTTCCAATCTCGCTTGCAACGTTTTCGCACCACGGCCTTCAAGAGAGATAAGCTCTCCCTCTTCAGTGACCACCAACTTAGAAACAAGTTTATATTTTCTTGCAATACTGTTGGGGTTTTTTCATGCCTTAGTGGTATATTCTCCTTCATTTATACTTTCACACCTTTGGTTTCTATTGTTTTTTTCTCTTTTAAACCTATCCTACTCCACCCGGTGTGAAAGGCAAACGAAACAACAAATGGTGTAATATTTTAAAGAGCTTTCTCGATCAGGGTTTGTTCTCCTGTCTAGCCCAACAGATAACTCTCTTCCCGGCACTTCAATAGGTCTGGGTTTTTTTCTCTCTGCGTGCAAGGTAGGACACATTGCCCCTGTGTGATCTCTGATGATGGGGGGGTGAATGCAAGCTCTGCATGAAGGTGAAAGTCTACACATTTCTTGTCGTACATAAATGTCTGTCTCCAGGAAAGCACTGAGGCCACAGCTGTCCAACACTGTGCCCGGGAACGCCTGTCTCCGAGCCTCTGATGAGGCATGACTTTTCTATGCCTCTGCCTGATTTTTTTTTTCTTTCTCTCTCATGATTGACATTTGTCTTTTCTGGGCCTTGTTTGCTTGCACTGCACTTGTAGGGAGCCCGAAGCACTGCAGTATTTTCATTTCAGTCAGGTTAAGGGTGATGAAGATTACACATGCATACTGATTTATGCCTTAAAGGCTGGAAATAGTGTCAAGTGTGATCTCAGCAGAGCTCTGCTCGATGACTCAAGTGCTCTTACGGTGTTACACTCTCAGACATCAATCCTCATCCAGCTCTGCTCGATGACTCAAGTGCTTGGTACGGTGTTATACTCTCAGACATCAATCCTCATCCAGTAAAATGAAAACTCTCTGTCTAGAACATCGTTCAATAAAGTCCCGATCTGTAAGTGTTATTAGTTATTAATAAGATCATAATGGTGTTTTCAGTGTTCACACCAAAGCCAGAATCGAGCCTTTCTCAGCCTGAGTCCTGTTGAAACACAAAGCAGCGAGCCATGCCAGCCTCAAAGAGCTTTCACTGTAAATGTGCACTTGATAACTGGTATCTCTGCAAGCCACGTTATGCACATTCATCTGCTTCTGAGAGCATTTCACTACAAAGGTCTTGCACAAAGAGGTGATATAACTAAGTTCAACGTTTTTAAAGACAGGTCCTTACATTATTATATTTGGAAGTGCTGTACGTCAGGAGTTCTTGCCAACAGCAGTGGGTCTGAAGGTGGCTGTTATCCCAAAGACATTTAAAAATACATCAAGCCCTGCATTAGGTTGATGTCACCGCCTATTGACTGTTTTTTCTTCTTCTAACCATGTATGTAAAACAAAAGCAAAACAAAACCCAGAGTTTTGACAGTCAATATTCCTTTAAGCTATAAAAAGCCAAGGATTTGAACCACAGGCGCCTGCACTGCAAGCTATTGGTTCTTCTTCTGCAGATGCCTTTCTCTCTCTGGTTTTAACCATATGTAGCTGCCTGGACCTAAAAAACTTTTCCCAGCACAGACATTATCAAAATTCATATGTCCCTATGAAAAGCATTAATTTGACTCCACCTCCTCTTACCCCAATTAAAAAAGCCTGACGGTTCCTAGCCAAGCTGTATTTGCAGCATGCTGGGAAATACCAGAGATGGGAAGAACAACGCAAAAGTAGTCCAAGACCGAGCGCTTTCCTTCCGACTGCCTTCAGCCCATGCCAGCACAGGGAACTAAGCAGTTCAGTTTGACACTGACCAAGTGCTTTTTGCAAGACAGCTGGAAGGAATGACGGAAGGGGTGGAGGGAATTCCTCTTTCAGATGCCAGTTGCAGCAGTGCGGTTAGCTCTGAATCTTCTCCTGTAAGTTAATTTAACACATTTCCTTCATTGTGTCCAGTTGAATAATGTAGCAAATGTTTCTAACAGAGCTGGTAATGCACCAGACATGAAACCATTCACATCTGACTTAGGAGTGCAATGTCAGATCATCCCTGTATCAATTCAATACTGTCACCCTGACAGCCAGTCTGAACGAGCAAGCGCATCAGTGAGTATGGCTGCAGTGCTCTTCCCCTGCTGTATTTGTTCTGGCAGTCAAAAGAGGGCACACAGCCTGCCTAACTGTCATTACAGGGCCTAAGATAAGTGAAAATTCACTTTTAACAAAACACAGTGCCTATTCTTTTCTAATGAAGTCAAGCAGGCTTATATTCTAATGAAAAGGCATTAAACCGAGGGAGAAGGAGATAAAAGTAAGTTATGCTGTACTCCACCGTACACCTGTGACTGCAACTGTAATTGGTGGATAGACAAGACAGGCAGACACTCTGTCAGCTTTGGAAATAGGTCATAGTGTTCTGGAAAAAACAGCAAAATGAGTTAAAAGTCAGTTTTCAGTTCCACAGCTCTATCTATACTGTGGAAAAATAGAGTCGGGTTGATTACTCTTAAGATTTAATTTCTTTTGGATATATTCCCAAAACAGTCTCACCAGCACTAACTGTATTCTTATTCCTGTGCTGTGCTGTATAGGTACTGGCTGTGTAACCATGCTAACATAAACCCATCTATTTTTACAGATTCAATGTAAATTCCTTCTTTTTTATTACTTTGGAGGAGAGGGTGGATTCTGAATAAATTCTGAAACTCCTTGTATGTTCTACATTCAATACACATTGTGTGGAGTTTATTTGTTTTCCTTCTTCATTAGTATTTCAATGTCTTAATCTAATTTTTAATCTAAAAATGGATTAAAAGCTACCTGAGGTCTTGAAGTGAGATAAATTCGATCCTTGCAACCAGCACTACGATGTGCTATCAAACACACCAGGTTTCAAAGGCTGGAACAAGGATTATCACCTTTTGTGTTTTATCTTGCCCCCCTAACAATCCCATGTCTGTGCTATATTGTTTTGGCAAAATGGGTCAACGGAAATGTCAAGCCGACACCACTTTCCCAGGAAAATAAAACTTCCAAGTGTAATATGAACTGGCACCTGAAATTCTGGGTATTTTTAGTGCATACACAAACTATTCTGCATTTATTAATGAATACACAGTTACAACTACACAGCTCTAAAATCAGTCAGCGACAAAATCAAATTTGAAAGGAGAAAGCAGAATTCATAGTTTGTTTTGCCATTCATGTTCATCCACATTATATGACCTTTGGTTACACGTGTTAGTTGACTTTCCTCCTCCTGCAGCTGCTTTACCCCCTTATCACTAGGTGTTTTCCTCCCCATTCCTGTGCACTCCCCAGAGCACAGAAGAAGTATCGGTGCCTCACACAAATCTGAAGGTAGCTGGAGCCTGAATTGGATGCAAAGTACGTGTAGATGGAACGTGTCTGTCAGAGACTTCAGCTGCCAAACACTGCAAATGGAGCTTTCTGTGTCTTACAGCTTGGTGAAATTCAAGTAACGAAATGCATCCACCCAAAGTAAAGGCCATCAGACTCCCAAATTTCCACTTTCTACTCCACATATATATCGTGCGGTGGGTCTTTCCTGAATAGCTGCATTTTTAATATGGGGAAAAGCAACATAACTTTCAGTGAGCTGGCACTCCAAAACAGCTGAGCCAATTTGTCTCTGCAAAGCAGTAAATGCACTTGGCACAAAGCATGTCAATCCCCCCTAAAAAGGGGTATAATTGTATAGGAAGGAGTTTTCCCCAGTTTCTCCCAAGCGTGAAGAACACTATTGGCCTGTAATGCACACCAAGGTCCCAGAAACCCACCCAAACAAGAGAGAGGCTTTCCAGTAACTTCAGTGGTTATCAGATGTTGGTTTGGCACTCTAAATGAAATGATCTTTGAGATCTGGTGTGAGCATGACTGAAGAAAAGGTTGAGGCCTTGCAGAAGAATGGCCTGTAAAAAGAAAGGCCTTGAAAAGTAAGATTGGTAAAAAGAGCTGGAGTTTCAGAGTGATTTTCTGGCAATTATGTCTGCGTAACCAGGTTGGTTCGCTGCAGTTATTAGTGTGGCGCTAGCAATAAGCATGACTGCGCATGATGACCAGTAATGACCCCACAGGCCAAAACTTAAGGCCAGTTCTCACTGCTGCTGCCACCTGAAGATTTAATCCCAGCGTCAGCCCTAACTAGTTGCCAAACTCCCAGAAGCGCTGCTAGACAAATGAAAGCTCTAATTTCAGATTAAGGCCTCCGCGGGATGCGCTGTTGAGCCACCCGTGAGGCCTCAGCCCTGCTACCACGGCCATGGCGGCCACCTCAGCGCCGGCCCAGAGCTGCGCGGGGCAGGTCGCCTCTCGCAAAGCGCACGGG
>NW_010253441.1:0-1094 GCF_000690775.1 Eurypyga helias
TTCTATGATTCTATGATTCATTTTACGACTAGTAAACCCATATCCCTTCGGAATATTTCTGACCAGTAGCACCAGCAGGTGAAAACATACCATAGACTAAACGTCTTGGTGGACATATATTTCATCTTTAAATGAGGCAATGCCAAAGCTTTGTAGCTAACTATACACTTGACTATTTTGCTGGCTATTCTTGGAAACATCCTAAGTTTTGAGCTAAAAAGACAAATTCTGCTGGTCAAGAAAAAAGTTTCAAGGGGGCTTTCAGAGAGCAAGAAGTTAGAAAAAGGAATAAAAAATGCCTCATCGAAGGTAATAACCCCAACTCTATCCTGCCTCCTAAGCACAAATGTTTCAAGCAGTCCCACCCACCTTCTGTAATTAAGTGCAATTGCCCATTCAAATTGCAGAATCAGGACTTAAAGGGGTTGTGGGTTATTCCTCTCTATACCGAACTCTGTCTAGTACTTAAAGACAGCAAGAAACACACCCACAGATACTTGAAATAATCCCTACATGTATGTCATGTGAAGTATCATGAGATTGTGAAAAGCACATTTAAATCAATTACTCATAATAATAATTTCATAAAGCAGATTTCTCAGAAGTATTGATTTAAATTCCTGCTAAACTGTTAAATAAAATTACCTGGCCACCAAAGATGAGGTTTTAAGTCTCCCAGTTGGTACAACAGTCTCTGTTTGCCAGCTGTATTGTGATAACTTAAAAGTTAACATCTCTGACTTTATAATTATTTGAATTTTAATGAACAAGATGAATTAAATCTTTCAGCTTAGCTGCTTACGCTGTGAACCAGCCTGAGTTCCTGAAAGATAAGGAGTAGATTGTGCTTATTCAACAGCTTTTCTGTGTGGAGACAGAAGGAGGAAAAGAAGCCAGGTTTCTGTGGAATTTAAACTCATTATTAAAAAAAGATTATAATGGTAATTACGAATATGAGTTGTAGAATTAATTAGTGAGTTTGAGAACAGCCCTGAAATACAAACATGGGTCTTTTACCTTGTCCAGAGACAAAGTGCTTTGTTAAAGGGTGACCTGTCTGGATGCCCCAGCACATGCATATATATATATATATA
>NW_010253441.1:1107-42189 GCF_000690775.1 Eurypyga helias
CAGAATATAATTCCCTTGTAATCACACTGGTCCAAAAATACAGCTGAAAGAGCATGAAAGAACACATGATTTCTGCCAGCTTTCATTCTTTTCCCCTTGTTGCTGAGGCTTTTATCGCCCTCACTGGTATCTACATTTCACACAAAAAATATTGAATGTCTTTTAAGTTTTTCCATTTCCCTGAGAAAGAAAGAGGTGGTGGTATGTTGGTGCAATTTGCCAATAACACTAGGAAACTAAAAGGGAGATAAGTAGATGGTGAAGCTGGCTCATGTCCAGGCTGTAAATTCATTGTCAGCATGGCAGATCTTCTAGCCAAAAGTATCAGATCTTCTGCAAACAACAAAATCGAAAAGGATAGGAATGTTTCTATGAATCCATTTTCTTTTTTTTAAATTCTGCATTCTGCAATTGAAACAGACACAGGTGTACTATATACATGTATACATGCAAACACATGTGCAAAGGCTGACTCTCTTTATCCACATGGATACTGTTCAGCATGGAAATTTACAGCTCTAAGTGGAGGATTAGCAACTGCTTAGGGATTTAACCTCATTTCTATGCAAAAATTCCAATCAGAGCTTAAATAAGGAGTTATTGATGAGCTGGATACATTTGCAGATGTTTCTATCCAATACTGCTCTTCCTGCATCATGCTTTTTCATGTTAAACAACAAAAGCAGTGTTTTAAACAATAGAAAATAGAAGTCTCTACAATCATATTTCTTTAGACTATGCACACTGCAATTTTTCAAGTGAGGATTAGTATCTTTTTACGTTGATTTTTTTTCTCTCACATATTTTTCTTCCAGTGAGATTTTTAGTGTGCTTAACACTGCAAAATGCCCTCATTCTCCAGAATTATAGAATAGAATTGCAAGGGTAAAAGAGCCTCTCTGTCACATACCTTTAAGTTTGAATATTTTGATTTCCTGTGTAATTTCAATTTTGCTGTGAATCAGAACCATCTACAGTAAACAGAAAGCGGAACTGGAGTTTGCTGATATTATGGTCTGCCAGGAACAGGAGCTGTTATTGCAAGTCTGAAGAATTTTATACCTCTCTGATAGCTTGTATACCATCTGAATCTTATTAAACTACTTGTGCCTGACCTGGAGCCTAGACCCTGAATCTTTATATACAGGGAACATTAATGCTAATAACAAAATGGTTTTTAATAAAACACAGCTTCAAAAAGAAATAATATCAGACTTGAATGGCTTCTTGGGAAGGATTTTACTATCAGCATTGACTAACAAAATAAATAACATGCCAGCAAACCAACTGTGGTCTGCTACATTCGTTTGTTTCAGCCTCTATTTTGGCTGCCTGACCAGTCTTAGAGCTTCTTTATCCCAAAATGTGTGCCACAGCTTGATGCCAAGAGTAACATCCCTATTCTGCTCACTGTGTGAAATACAGTAGGAGGTCGGCATTAGTGGTACCTGGCAGAACTGAGATCGTATACACAGCAACATCAAAACTGTGCGGATCAATGTACGAGAGAAAACAGAGCTGCAAAACACGGGTTCACGTGGCAGAACTACAGAGACAGAATCATTCCTTCCACTACTACTGAAAATGTTCATCCACTCCTTAGTTTGACACTAAAACTGCAATTTGCACTCTGATTAATGTCAGTGTAACATTCTGATCTGCTCCAAAAGACACAGAATTTTATAAACAGCAACAGAGAAGACACAGAAGATTTCCTAGCCCATACTTCTTTTTTTAAAACTGGATTTACAATTCCTAAGCTATTTCAGTAGAATGGTTGTCTAGTATTTAAAAGACTTAATGCAAGAAAGAATATATTTGTAAATCTGAAGATGATCAATCAAGCAGCTTCTGACTAACAGATCATTAAATAATCAACTTGATTTAAAATCTAGATGTTTCCCTATCATAGTTTTGTCTTCTTCTGTTTACAAACTACTTGCTATTTACTCCCTGGAGCTTTCCATAATTCATAGTCCAGTTGTACTTAAAGATGACAGGCAACAATTTTTCAGTCATTATTAATGATAATAGACAACACAAGTCGTGATTTCTCATGCTGATTGGAGTTCTAGATATTGATATCAATAAAATCACAAACCAGCTTGGATGAGCTTTCACAGATATCAAAAGAGAAATGGTCACTGATGTTGTTGGAGGATGTGTGTGTGCACAGAAACACACAAATACATCCTGCGTACTGGCACACATGTTGGTGGGCTCACACTGAGAAAGAACGTAATGAATTTCTGTAGTTGCCATGCGACTGTGATACTCCTTAGCCTCCAGAAATAGTCATCAGACTATTTAAAATCAGCAATGGAACTGGACTATAGGGGCATCATTTTGGGGCTGTGCAGTTCCACCTGCCATGGTGTCCCAAGTTGTGGACGCCGGGGGACCTGACAGAAGTGGGAACCCACCGTTGACTTCAGGCAGCATCTGTGCGATCTCCAGTCCACGTCTTCAGGCAATCTCTTTGCCCTACGTATAGAAAGAACGAGGAGAAAAGACTCAGCATAAAAGCTAGCAGGGCTGAAATAGCTTTGACCCAGGAGCAGTAGGCTCCCAGCACGTCAGTGATATAAATGGCCAGCTAGAACATTGTTAGACTTTCAAATGAAAAAAAAAAAATCTTGCCCTTGAGCACTTTATTTTTTAATGACTGTAAGTGTTTGAATATAGACTTTCAGTGTGTTCTCAACTATAGCTTATACTGCTGCTATTATGATGCCACAGCAGAATAATAACACAGTCTTTATTTCTAATCACTGCACAGTTTTGCCTTTGTGTGTCAAGTACAGACATAAATTATTTTGTAGTCCTGACATTTTATGGGGATACAATATATCTCTTTTGCACCTTCTAAACATAGTGAATTTGGTTTATGTGCCCAAATAACACTGTTACAGATCCTCCTGCTGCAACTCCCCTCGCATCAGAAAAGCAAGCTGTGGTTCTGCCTCCTGCATCCCCAGCATCAGCAGGAGGGGATTAAGGCGCCCTCCCGGGGCCCGGGATCTGTGGTCAGCAGCAGCCGGAGCGCAGGCAGGAGCCAGGGCTGAGCCCAGGGGGTGGCAGAGGCACCGGGACGGGTGCCAGCTGCACCCCCGGGGGGCTCAGCTGCCTCCCTGGCTGAGACATCAAGGGCTCTGGAGCAAGGGAAGATGAGATGGCATCCTGCCGGGAGAGGGAGGAAGGAGAGATCCATTGAGCAGACTGGGTGGGGAGAGATGCTATGGAGCATTTTGGAGCACCCGGTAATTTTGGTAAATCTGGGCACTGCTTTAGCCTTAATCCATTCCTGATCATAAGCAGTGAAAGCAGAGACATGCTGGTGACAGGGACAAGAGGAAAACAAACCCCTAACACAGGCAGTTTTCTGTTCGATAATGAACATCCCGTAATCACAACTTAATTGACAGTCCAACTGGCAACACAGGAGTCAGAATTCAGCTAGTGTGCTACAGCTCTGGAGCCTGTGCTCTGCTTTCCTGTCCAAACCCATATCTTTGTCAGTAAAGAAAGCAGATTGGACTCAGATGCATGACAGGATTATACTATTGAGAAAGAAGGTACAATTTTTACATAGTTATTTGCAGCCACAGTACATTTTCTCCATGCATTACTGCAATTTGATTATCTAAATGTCTCAGGAGACAACATATAAGTCACTGGATAGTCAAAATTTTAGATAAAGAACATTTCAATGTGAATTTTCAATTTCAAGAGATAGGAATAAACAGTGTGGCCGAGAAAATGGATAGCAGGGACTCGGTGAATTTTGACAGGCAGACTTAGAGTTTCAAAGTGGCTTATGGAGAACGCCTGACTACCCCTTCCCAGACACTTACACACAATTACAAAAATAATAAATCATCATCTTCTATAAGAGCCTTTCATGACTCTCTACTTCTGTACTTCATTGAGGAAGTGAGGATTAAAAATCCCGCCTGGTAAGAGCAGTATAATCCTGATTTACATGCTATTTGTTCTCTTTAATATTTTTTTCCAAACGTGATCCTTTTTGAAATGTTGTTTCCACTGTCTCTTTTACCTTCCAGCAAAGACAAGAGTGCCCCAAAGTGTTTAGGTGGTGTGCCACGGTGCTGCTCACCGGTGCTGGGCTGCACGGAGCCGGCTGATACAACCTTCTGCCATTTGTGGGTGTTCGCTGAATTATGTGACCACCCACAGAATCGCAAGATGCTTTTGAACAAGAAAAAGCATCTCTCCTTGTTACATACCTTTCCATTTGGATTTCCTGTGTAATTACAGTTTAGTTGTGAATCAAAACCATCATCAGAAAACAGAGAGCAGACCTGGGGATTCTGATCTGTTATGTTGTGCCAGGAATGAGAGCTCTTCTTGCATGTCTGAAGAGAGCTGTAGCCCTGCAACTGCACATATGAATCTTGTTAAATTGCTTGCCACCAAGTGGCCAACCAAAGCTGATTTTCATGCAAAGCCTCCAACACTAGCCACAAGACACTCTTCGGCAGTAGGCTAGTGCCTCTGTTGTGGTACGCAGTGGTGGGGCTGTCACTAAGACCCTCAAAATACCTTCTTTACATTACAGGGTAACTAAACAGTTCTTGTGAAAATTCACCTTAGCTACAGCTCAGCAGAGACGCCCTTAGCCCAGGAGCCTTTATTTTTCACTGTTAGCCAAAAAGCACCCAGTGCGGTCTGTCTCAGCCACTTAATGGTTTAGCTCTTGCATGTGAGACACCCTGCTCTTATCCCGAAGCTTCGTTATTTATTAAACCAGGAGGGGAGCAAAGCTCCCCTTGGCTTGCTTCCCTGCTTCCCACCTTAGCTGGGGGGCAGCTTATCTTTCTGCTCCTACTGCTTCACAGACATGGTAAAAAAGTCCTTTACACCCTGCAGCTTGGATCTGATTCATTCCTATAGCACTCTCCCCTTAGGGAGCAAGGTATTCGCTAACTTTTGTTTTTGCAGAGGCAACAAGGTGATCTGGTGCTGTGGGCCCCAACAACCTGAGCAAGAAAGATGGAAAATAGGTATACTTACTTCTTCCTTCTTCTGCAATGAATGCTGCTTTTCAGATTCCAGAATCACAGTTCAGCTAGAACCCAGTTTCCCACAACACCTCTCAGAGCCAGAGGACTGATGCCAATTCACCAATCCCTAGTAAATAACTTCCTCCTGACAGTTTGCCATATATGTTTCCCTCTACAAACCTCCAGCCGCCCAGATGTACAAATTTCACATGGGGAGGTCTCAGATGGGCTCAGAAGGAAGAGATAAAGATGAAAGGTTCCCTATTCTGCAAGATTCTGGCCCTTTCCTTCATGAAAAGGTGTGTCTTCAGGGAATCCAGTGGGAGACCTTTCATCCAAAACATGCCATCACTTCCATTCCATTCCGGGCAAGTCACTCTATATCTCTATCTTAAAATGTTATTATCCTTTCTTCCCCCTGCTTCACAGTAGTGTTACATTACAGCACTGATGCTGCAGTACTGGAGTAACTTTTCAGTGAAGTTCCACCATATTAAAAGACAAATAAGCATGAAAATGTTCATCAGGGCACCTTTTAACTAAGAATAATAGGAAAGCTAATAAACAACAAGGATCCAACACTAATTTTCCTATATAGTCTTTTTTCTGTGGTGTTCTGGAATGTATCTAGGACAGGTATGGAATCCAAATGGATCAGAGTTGCTCTTCTTGCTGCAAAGTGGATGGATATTGATGAACAGTTAGCCTGGGCCTTTTTGCACAAAGGTGTGACAACAAATCATGTTACAGTATAGACTGAATGGCACAGAATAATTTTTTTTTTTCCTGGGAATCAGTTCCGAGCCCATCTGGCCACAATGAAATACCATGAAGGAACAGATTTTTTTAAATTATTATTTCAATCTGAGTCGATTATAACATCTGAAAATCTATTACTAGCATAACATGCACTCTCACAGCAGCATTTCTTTGTTCTGTGTTTCTCAGCTGGAAATAAATTACGAGAATCTTGTATGGATTACCAAAACCACCTATTTTATCAGCTTCACAGATGTTATAACACACAAGGTGCGCTTAACACCACTGCAGAATGCCACCATATAAATGTTTTTCACTTAAAAAAGCTATATTGACCCTGTTCTGCCATTGGGGTATATCCAAGATATCGTATTTCCTCCATTTTGTTTAGAATCAGAAATTATACTGTATGACATCCAAGTGTGAAGGTGCAGAGACTGAGGATGCCCAGCACAGAAACCAGGAATGTGACTTCCTGTATAAGGTGTTTCAGTGTTCCAGGGATGCCTCTCACTTTTCAAAAGAGATGGCTATATCCTATATATAGGCAGATTCTGTTGACAGTTGGCTGACAGCTTGGTGAGAGTTACCATATTTGTGATACATGATTTAGGCAAACCGAAACAGTCTAGCTACCTAATTATCACCAAATTCTTAGCATAAGTTAAGAAGTTGTACAAAGTAAATGTGATAAAGACTATACTCTTGGAAGCATGCACTTGATCTTTGCAATACCAGCAAATGTGCTGTAGAGAACAGTAAAATTAGTATGTTTTCTCTGGTGTTGATAACTGATTACCTCTAGCTCTGGGTGAACCTGTGACAATGAAAAAATAGAGACACTTTTTGTTTGGCATGAAGAAAGACATACCTCCTCCAATCAGGAAAAAATGGAAAATTTGGTCTTGAAAATTAAATAAAATAAGGAAATGGGTGTGGCTTTGGCCCAAGGCTTGTATTCTGTAAGAAATGACCGTCCAAAATTAATTCTCACTACAAATTGTTCACCTGGAACCCTGACAACTGTGTTTTACTAAATCATGCCTCAGTAGTGTGATGACTTTTAAACAGACTTGCAAGATTTTGACACACTATATGTTATTTTTTTCTAATATCTGTATGTATATGTGCATGTGCTTCAAAAAAAACGTTTCTTGAAAGAAGTGCGTGTTTATGGGTGTCACACAAATCAGACCCACCAGAATTACTGTACATCAAGTGAACTGTCTGCTTTTCTATACTCTGTCATAATCCTCACTTACAACAACTCTTACTGGATAGGAAATACCATGTTTTCCAAACATTGCCTATCAGTTAACTGACCAAACTACTGGTGGTGTTAACTTCACAGTTCCTTATTAGATCATAATGTCTTGTGAAAGATAGTAGGTGCCCGTTTAAAAATGCAGATTGTGAAGATGATGGATTGCCTCTGATAAACTGTTCTTTAACCTGCTCTAAAAGTGAATTTACTTCCAAAGTCTTCTATGTGTGAAAAGATTCTTATTTTTATTTGACATTTCCTTTTTTTATTGGCTATTGGGAAAAAAAAAAAAATTTGTAGGGGATGGAGCCATAAAAATGCATTAAGAAATGTGGGAGTTCAAATTGAATCTACAGTGAAAGCTGACAGCATGTGCTCAGCTCAACTCTGCACTGCAGAGGTCTTGACAGAAAAAGTCTGCAGCAATGCCAAGACACAGAAAGTGAGTTACGGATGATATTTCAGCTTCCTCTATGAACTCAAATCAATTATCATGAAAATTAAAATGAAAAAGAACTATTTGATCAGCTTATCGGTCCTCCTATTGCAGAACTGTCATCCAGTTCTTTCTTTGTCCTTTACATTAGGACAAGGCGAACCAGAGAATCTCAGTTGATGATTTCATAAATTCATTGCAGATGCTGGAGACATTTTTATCTGGTGTTTACATAAACTCACCATCAGCAGGCTCTATTCCTCATTGCTGAGCTGTTCCTAGCCTTAAATTAACACAATTCCATTCAGACACTGTTTCAAGGGCGCAGCAGTCTCTGTGTCTGTCTCTACATCGAGTTTTCAACCCCTTCTCTTGGCAACTGCATAGCAAGAACATAAATGCTACTGGGTAAGACCTAGGACCCAGACCCAAAGTCCCACCTCTGAGGCTGCCAGTACCAAAAGCTTAAAAAAGAAAGATTTTAAAATGGGGGATTTGCAAAGCAGCTTATTTCTCATTTTAAGTCCCTAGAAAACAGCTGGTCAAAGTCTTTGGACACAAGACATGACCTCCCAGGTTCAACTGAGTTCAATATCTGATGAGCACACTTAAATGTGACTTTCATAAGATTCATAGTTTCAGTCCTCTACAGTTGTAATTTTCTTTTTATTCCTGTAAATATTTTCCTTTTTAGTATTTAGTCCTCCTGGGAGAGGACTTTTTACAAGAGCCTGTAGAGATAGGACAAGGGGTAATGGGGACAAATTGAAATCAGGGAGGTCTAGATTAGATATCAGGAAGAAATTCTTCACAGAGAGGGTGGTGAGGCACTGGAACAGGTTGCCCAGAGATGTTGTGGATGCTCCATCCCTGGCTGTCTTCAAGGCCAGGCTGGATGAGGCTTTGAGCAACCTGGTCTAGTGGAAGGTGTCCCTGCCCATGGCAGGGGGGGTGGAACTAGATGATCTTTAAGGTCCCTTCCAACCCTAACCATTCTATGATTCTATGATTCTATGATTTTTCTACTTTCTTAGCATCAGCTACACCCAGCAGCACATACATCCATAGTTGATTTGCTTGTTAGTGCAAAATATTTTCTTTAAAGTTTTTGTTTCCTATATTCCTACTTCATTCAGTATCTCTGCTCTTGTACTTTTAGCACTCTGTATAAATTCTGTTTATCATTTGCTTTAGAGTATCTTTATATATAATTACTCTGTTTGCTACTGTCAGTTTAATTGTTTCTGACTAAATAATTTTCCAGTTTTTTCATTAGTTATTTCTACTAGACTGCTGATATTTGTTTCTGTGGGAGCTCTTATGTTTCTAATAACTAGTTTTTTTCTCTCTATAAAAAACTTCAACCTTCTTTCTACCTACGCCTCTTTTGATTTCTTTTCTAATCAGAAATTAATACAACTTGTCACAGGAAGGCCTTTTTCAAAATACAGAAAGTTTTCATTATCTGTTACTGCAAACTCTGGAAGTTCTTTTAAGAGATGAGGCTACAATCCATTTAGAGCTCAGCCACATGCACAAGAAATAAAAAATATTCTTTTCAGTCTGTGCACTCTTGCTGTTGGTCATACGTAGCTGTCTGCCATAGTACTGGTGTGTTTCTCAGTCTACCATATTCCTGCCAAATGAGGCAATTTTGTGCCATATGAAAACTGTCTGAGGTTTCCATTCTCTTTTCCACATGGTTGAAAAATGGTTTTAAACAAGACAACCTCATTACAGGCAAAATGCACAGGTCATTAACTGTTCATATTGTTGAAAATGGAGCATGTTTCCCACCTTTCTCATTTCTAAGATATAACAAAACTGTATTTCTCATTGTATGATTAATTTTACCTTCCTAGCAATTTACAGGTGATCTTATCAAAAGATGGTGAAAGTCCACATAAAAGACATTCACCAGATTTCTTTTATCCTACTCAAGGAGCTGTAGCACATAATTGCACACAAAACCCACAACAGACCTTGCCACACTTATGCTGAAAATGTATGTTTTACATCTTCTCTCAGTGACTTATAACTATGTCCTCCAATTTATTTGGTAATCATATGAGCCTCCTGCAATAAATTTGATGATTTCACTACCATAAATGCAAACTGCTGCATGCACCTGGGGAATGACAATCCCATGTGCCATTAGAGACTGGGGACTGGAAAGCAGCTTTGCAAAAATTATTTGGATGTCCTGGCAGACACCAGGTTGAACCAAGCACCCTTGCAGCAAGGAAGACTAAATCACATCCTGGGCTGTGTTAGAAGAATTTGAGCCAGCAGGTCAAGGGAAGCAATCATTGCCCAGGGTTCAGCACTGATGAGACCACATCTGGACTATTGTGTCCAGTCTGAGGGTCCCCAGTACAAGAAAGACATTGATAAACTGAAGTGAATTTAGTGGATGGCCACCCAGAGTGCAAAGTTCAGGAAGAGAGCCTGAGCGCACAAGGTTTTGTTCTTCATGAGAAAGAGTTGGCTAAAAGAGGTTTTATTGCTTGTTTCAGCTACATAGTGGGAGGGTTACAGAGGGCATAGAGTACATAGACAAGACAGGGTCATACTTTTCCCAGTGAAAGGATAAGGTGTGATGGACAAAATCTGGAGCAAAAGAAATGCTCATTAACTATGAGGTGTCACCCGACACTAAACAACACTTCAGGGACAGACAGGTTCTTTTAAGGATCCTTGCTAGAATGAGGACTGGCCGCAGGGCTGTATTATACTTACAGCTTTATTATTATATACAGATTTTAGCAATCAGCATAGATTATAGTTACACAGAATTTCTAGGCATTAGCATAGCTTTCCTATTACCTAAAATTCCAGTTACCTAGACTTTTCAATCACCTGGACCGTCTGCATATCAGGTCAAATTCTTACTAATCATCACATGATGAAATAATCACAATATAGACTCTGACTTTAAAAAGTACACAACTCACTGTGTCCTCAGAGGAAGAATGACAGAGGTGGTGTCTTGGTACACTACCCCATGGTGAGGGTGCCCCCCCTTCCCCCTCCATCATGATTTGGGCATCCCCTGTATCATACCAGGAAGCATGAAGGCCTTAGCAATCCTCCTGCTGTTGGATTCACTTCAAAAACTTTTTGGATAAACTGATGTATTTATGCCTCTCAGTTTGGGAGTTTGATCTTTTCCATTTCCATAAGTTAGTGGATTCTGAAGGGGCTGCCAGACAATCCATATGCAAGAATTTGGGCTGCAGGAGGCAGCAAGCTGTAGGTGGTAATGGCTCCTTAAAGATTTTTATCTCTTCTCCTCCATTGTCTCCTGACTCCCTGTTGCTCTGACTCTGTCCTAATGGCACAATCTCCCAGCATACATCAGGCCTTAGCATGAGCTGTGTGTTAGCCAAAATGTGAGGGGAAGTTGAGTGAACACTCACAGGAGGCATCGCTGGCAACCGATGGATCACAGGTTTTGCCATCCTGAATACCTTGTGTGATGTTATGCTTCCCTGGTCCATAACCGGTGTCACCATATGGTGGCAACAATGCTGCACCAGGTGCCAGGGGGTACAATAAGGGGAAATAAAATTGCTGTAAACAAAAAGTTGTCTGGAGATGCTGTGAAATCTCCCTTCTTGGAAATACCCTACACCCAACTGAAAACGGTGCTGAGCAACCCACTCTAATTTCAGAATTGTCCTCTGAATTGAAGGGTTGGACCAGAAGTCCTTTCCAACTGAGATATTCCATGATTTTCCAGTCCCAAGTGAATTATCAATTTAATTTTAATAAATTCTTAGTTTCAGTGCTATGGCAGTTATAGCAATTTCTTTTCCCCTCATCCTGCTTCACAGAATCAACATCTTCAATGCCTAAGAATGTGGTGGTTCCCACATTGTTTTTGCTGATAAGGAAGACAGCAAGAATGATTTGGCTGCTTTGATAAAAGTTCAGAGACTTCCTGCCTTTGTTAAAAAAAAATATTTCCTCTTATTTGTTTTCTCCTGTCAGACTTTCTTGCATCTTTCTTGTTTTCCAGAACATAATGTTCACTACCTAAGCCCCTTTCTATGGACTGCTGTTCCATCTTCTGAAGCCACCTGAATAACCAGCACTGTGATTTAATCAGGGAAGGGATCAGATTTTTTCCTCTTGCTTTCTTCTCTGTTTAGGGATAGATATGCTACTCTGCCTAGAACACTTAAAGCCTATTCTGGAAACTTGCATTTACTCACTTTTCATTATAGAATATTTTTAATAACTTCTTCTTTTTCCCTTATTCCATATCTACTTTTCAAAGTCAGTCTGACACATATACAGCACATTTCGGGTTTTTGTTTTGGCTTTGTGCAGGAATGTGCATATCCTACAGCATCCCTAGATGATATCTGTTCTCAAATCATTTCTCCCTCCAATCTAATTCACTCTGGAAGCTGAATCATTATCTTAATTTTCTCAGAGCTCCCAGAAGATCAAGGCCGTAGTGTTTTCCAGGGTACCCAGTGCTGTGGGGTATGTGACATGTATGAGTTACTACAGCATGTTTGCTGTGGACTGAACCTTCAAATGGAAGGAAATTAATCTCTCTGCAGCAGAAAGAGCCACTGCTTTTGGTCTCAGGTAATCTACAGAACAGACATAAATAAATCCATTTCTTAAACATCTGAAGATTTTACTGTCATCGTTTTTCTTTTGCCTTCCTCTTATTATGTGTAATTATAATCTGATTCATTTGAAGATTTCTCCTTTTTTCAAATAGCTGTATCACCTGGTCTCACAAAAGATGCTGGATCTGTCTGTGAAACCTACATAAGTATAACGATACAGCTGTATTCACATAGCAGAAAAACAAAACATTTATACATAGTTTGAGACATCTCATGATTACAAAAGTCACATCCAGAATGTAATTTGTCCTAAATTTGGGGGGTTTCATACCGGATTTATGATTTGGTGTGTCTGGGACAAAGGGTTTCTCATATAGAGAGCTTATCAAATTTGGCAGTTGCATATGATTAGTTTTTTCTTCAGAGTAATGTCTGTCAGCAAACAATCCATCATAATAGATTTGTTTGGAAAAGTTACCCTTTCATTTTCCTCCACAGACAGGTTATTTAGATTGTCTCAGACAGGAATATGTTTGCTAACTGCAACTGTTCAACAAATACAATTGCAAGCACCTTTAACATAGGACCTAACTTAACACTGAAATTGTTTCTAACTCTGCTTCAAATAACTTTGTTTCTTAAGTGATGTACATTTTCTTGGAAGCCAACAATTACATGTAAGATAATGGAAAAAAGTGTTTAAGGAATGCAACTTGAGTTTCATATTTGAAAACTGTTAACAAAATGCTGCTAGTTTAGGATGAAGCAAAGACCTGTTTTAATACATTAAATGGTCAAAATATTAATGTTCCCTTCTTTCGCTTAGCTTTACTGTTTCACAGAAGAAACCAAAGGGGTTTTGCAACAAGACAAATACTTTTATTTCTTCTTCAGACTTCATCTCATATTTGGCATCACATCAGTGCTTTTTAAAAGAATGAATATTACGGTCAAAATGTCTTCTCACTGGAGAAAAATGTTTTCTCAGAAAAATCCCAAAGTGGATAAGAAAGGTCATTTACTTGGTGTAAATATCCACAGGAGATAAAATCTCCTTTTTTCAGTTGGACCATTGATAGTAGTTTTCCCAAAAAAACCCACATTTTCCACAAAGTGTGTGCTTTAGCTCGCTGAGTGCAGTGTGGTAATGCTGAAACCCCATGATGGTCCTGACTGATGATGTTTGAACAGAGGAAAAGACATCATCCGTCAAAGTCAAATCTATCATGCCTTTTACTATATTTTATAGCTGGCTCTTATTCAACAAATAATCCAAAACATTCACAAAGAAAAGCTGGGAGCCAGCAACATGAAATATGATCTATTTTCAAGAAATGTTTTAGAGTACCATTTTCAGTTATCCCATGTCAACGACTGATTGCTTGTTATTGCCTATGTGACTAATGATAACCATGATGAGTTGACACAAAATTTCACACTACTTACAGTTTGCATTGCTTGTTTTGTCACTTAGAAATATCCCTGCTTATTGTACCACTCATGCAATAATTCATTTGTACACATAATAGTAGACTTAAAAGCAGACATTCCTGACAATTATTCTTTTTAGTGATATTTCAAGGTTATTTTACTTGATCCAAAATAAAGAATTTCCTTGCTCAGAAATGATATATATGTGACCTGACCTAGAGCATACCAAGCCAGACAGCTGAATGATGCAAAGCAGACAGTGGAGCCTACATATGCATTTGTATAGGAAAAGCTACACTAAGACAAAAATAATGAAAGACAAAAATGTTCACAATCTTGGTTCCCATTCCTTAATTTGCTGCACTGTTTTCCGAAATTAATGTAACAGAAAATGTCCTTCACTGAGTTTTCCAAGTGAACTAATGGCATAAAATGCACTCGACTCCCATGTATATCTAGTTACTATATTCATATATTACCTAAAAAAAAAAAAAAACCCAAACCAGAACTCATATTTAAGGCAATTGATACTTAAATGCTGTTTAAGTATTAATAAAAGTGTCATATGCAAGATCTAGGTGGTAATCATTTTAGCTGGAGCTGGTAAAATCACAACTATGGTATAGGAACCTGTTGGGGCACTGTAATTTAAGAAAAATTGAGACAAATAAGAGACAGCCAGGAGAATTACAAAAATAAGAGATTTAGAAAGCATGACTTTTGTGGGATGATTAAGGAATTTTTACTTACTAGTCTAAGAAATAGAGGACTGTGAGATGCATGAGAACAGTCTTGCAAGAAGACAGCTGCTCTCAAAAAGGGGCAGGACCAGAAAAAATGGTTTATTTTACTAAAAAAAAAAAAAAATCAGAGGTGATGGAGAACTTTCTAAATTACAAAAGCAGGCAATCACTGCAAGAGAAAAACCAGGAAGGTGATGGTATCTGCTTTCCTTAAGGAAAAATCAAAAAATACCCACAAGTTATTCAGGGATAAACCACAAATACCTTGACTCTACACAGCAGGTTGAAGTAGGTCATCTCAGTCAGTGGTGTTAAAATTAACACGGTGTGTTTCAGTGTGGCCAGTGAGAAAAGTCGCAAGTACAAGCACCAAGGCTGCCAGTGCACTCACTGGAGGTGTCCAGGATCATCAGTGTCAGCTCAGTTCAGGTAAACACAGTAAGAGTGGCTGTGACTGGCCAGAATTGAAGCTTACTCTCCACCATGTCCTGCCTCCAGACATAACCAGCTGTGACTCCAGGAGAGACATGTAAGAGATAAGTAAACCATCCATGTCTTCAGGGAACCAACAAGCCAAATTTTCTCTGCCTGTCCTCCACGGTTCCCCCACCTTACCCACAGCCCAGGACCCATTTTAACCTCCCACAGCCATCAGTCCTTGTCCCAGTGATGCTGCAGCAGGGCTGGTGTCCAGCTTCTCATGAGCCCTGCCTTGCTCAGCCATGAGCCCCACCCACGGGAGTCCCCAGTCCACACAGTGTCTTGATATGAGCATGCAATGGTGGCACTTCCCCAGACCACTTCTTCAGTTTCCAAGTATTTAATGTCTCAAACAGTTTTTCTGAGCAGCCATAGAGTCACTGAGATGAGAACAAAGAACAGAGGTTATATTTGGAGGGGATGAGACCTTTGGGAGGCAGCGGCTAAATATTTATAAGTTATGATTGATTATAGGCTAAATATGAAGTCTCTGAACAATGCCACATCCAAAAGATTCTTTGAGCCTGGATAAAGAAAAAAGAAGAGCTGGGAGTGAGGAAATTGTTCTGCCTTTATGGGCAGCTCTGGCAAAATCAGCTGTGGAATATCAAGTTCAGTTCTGGTATCTGCATTAGAAAAAGGGTGTTGAAACTTGGAGATGTTACAAAGAGAAGCCACAAAAATAACTTGAGACTTTAAATGAATACCTTATGGAAAACATTTTAAAGAAGTCCATTTCTTCAGCTTGTCCAAAGAAAGATGTAGGAGTTACCTGACACTATTCCTTAAGCACTTACCAAATGTTAATAACATGCTCCTTAGCCTACCAAAACAAAATGGATCAAAGACCAGCAGCTGAAACAGAACTCAGAAAGGGAGACATATCTTAAGAGCCATGGCTCATTGCTTCTTAGAAAAAGCTGTCAAGAAAAATGAAGGATTCTCCATTTCTTGGCACCTGAAAATTAAAAAGGAAAACCTTTCTATAAAGTAAACACAGGTAGACAAAGATATTGAAGGTCTAAATGGGTAGAATTCTGCATGTGAATTTTACAGTCTTTCAAAATATGTATTTATTTCACCTTAATTTCTTCACTTCTCAGTAGTCATCAGTCCACAAATTTTTCAATTCTTTTATTTGTACATCATCTGAAAAAAAAATCTTGACCCAATTTAAAGACATGATAGAAAGAGCTACTAAAGAAAGAAAACAATACATTAAATCTATCTGTTAAACATGTTTCTATACCAGGATTGCAGCAAGTTATCAAAAGCAGATTTCCTTCAGCTCACGTCAAATGACCAACTTTTTATCTTAGCAAAAAGTGATAACAAGTTGTCCCATACATAATTTGTAATTCTGAACCCCCTTAATTGACATTTGTGTGGAAAAGAAATCTCTATGGATATATCAGGCAGACATATCTGATAATCTCTTCCACTCTGGCTGTGTTTCCCCTGATGCAGCTAAAGCCAGTCCAGACGGAGGGCTGGAGGCTCTTCACTTATTTGATTGAGCAACCTTTGTCTCCCTTTGATACAGGCTGTCATACCGTGATGAATGCAGTGGCAGCCTTCTCTGAAATAAGTCACTAGGAGACATCTGGGGTCAGCAGAAAAAGCTCAGGCATGCATTTCACTCACTACATGTAAGAATTTCACCATTTCTACAGGCAGCTGGTAAAAACTGGTAGTTCAGTTTACCTTCTTACAGTCATTTGGCTACTAATTGTGCAGGATGGTGTAGGTTTTTAGCAAAGTGAGTAGTGTGGGAATACCGGGCAGGGTCAGGCAGCCCATAACAGACCCCTCCATAGCATTAGCAGTGTTATCCTCCCCTCTGATCTTGACCCAAAGAATATGCGCAGACACTTCTCTGCTCTCACACTGGAGCTTTGTGCAGGAAAAGAGCTCCTTTATACAGAGCAAAAATTTCCCTGCCTGCCCTTTCCAAACATCCTGCATTCATCCATGACAGTGACACCTTGCTATCCACACCCCAGCTGTAGGACTCCAAACTTGCCAAAATGTCCAATGGAGCAGAGGTGTGATAATAAACATTGGAATCATTTAGAGGGAATTTTTTCCTAAATAGAAGGGAAGATACACTCCAGAACCATAAAGGCTTTTTATCTTGAAAGCACGCAGAAAGCAGAATAGAATAACAGTACAGTTACCTGAAGTACAAGCTGGGTACCTATTTTTCTGCAGGCTCCTTATGAACTGAACATAAAATAGCAGTGATCCCAAGCACCAAAGTGCATTAATTCAGTGCATATCAAACTTTGTTATATGCGAGATCAGGCTGAGAAAATAATGCAATGTTCTTATTAAATTATAACACATTTATCTTATAGTCCATTCTGCAGAGAATGTCAATGTTAATTAACATTAATATTATTTAATTATAATCTAATCCATATATGTCCAACAAGGGAATTTGGTTTTTTGGCTCTGCTGTGTGTAGACACCAAAGGTTAAATACCTTTGAAGATACTGTAGAGAAGCTGCAATATATAGAGTGTCTGCAATTCCAAGATGTTACTTTGATAAAGTGCACACACACACTGCTCATCTCAAACATTTTCACAAAAGAAATGGGCTCATTAGTGAAGTGTTTACAAAAATATCACTAAAAAATTTAACCAGATACTTTGTTGTCTTTTTTTCCTGGATTATTCTCATCCTGAATATTGTTCATTGAATAAAAAATGAGAGAAGGGACTAAGGAAATTAAAGTATTTGCAATGTAAAAGTTAAGGTTTTAATTTTAGCAGGGATTTCTCCAAAATTTAAAACAAGTTATAAAGCCCTGGGCACCATGGAAAGTCTGGTGATATCATTATTCTTTTAAAAATGATCAGAACAACAGTGCAATCCTAAACAAAATGCATATGTTTGGTGTATGAATGAAGACCATTTCTGAGGATCCAAGTATAGCTATTAATTTATGATTTTTCCCATTATTGTTTCAATCTTGAGGAGTCCCTGGCAATATTTATCCTGTTACATTTAAGCTTTAGTAAGTGCTATTCATGCAGTTATTTTTACACCCTGTCGGGTTTATTCTTACCAACATTTTTATGTAACATTTTGTAGTCCAACATGACTTTTTTCCCTGAGGAGACTTTACTGCACCAGAACTGTAGCTTTGCACACCACAGCCCACCTTACATCCATCTCCTCCTTACCATTCACAAGGATCAGTATAGACAGACATTGAAATAACACAAACACAACGCTAGTGCATTTCATGTGCTATGACAATTCTTAAAAACAGTTTTTCCTTCTGATTCAGGAAGATCCATGACCAGAGACATGTGGGTCAACATGTCTTAAAATTAAGAGATCGCTCACTAAGTGAGTGGGAATGGGAATAGGCTAACAAGTCCTGAATTCTAGCCAAGGGTTAAATTCTTTAGTGGTGCAACTCCATTAGTTGTTCCTTTACAAAAATCAAGACAGCTAAATGAATTGCAGACTTTGTAAAAGTGATGTTCATTTTGAGCTGATAAATAACAAACTAATTTTTAATTACAAAAATTGGTTGCTGTGAGTTGTTCTTGCACAACAGCACAATTTCCAGTCAGTACCTCACACATATTAAAATCCTTCGCAATTTTAGAATTCAAAATGATTTATGTCGATTTTGTTTTGGGTGGCAACAAATTATGACTTCACTCAGTGAGAAAACATTTCCTGCTGCTATCTCTTAAAGACTGCCTGCAGTGTTTAACTATCAACTGCAAGCATCACTCAGACTGGAAGGTGACCAATGGAATGTGTGAGGAGAGATTAGAATGAATTTTTGACATGTGTTTTCATTTCATAAACTCTAGTCTCTGCAGCCGCAAGTTTGTCATTTGTTATGTGTTTTTTTCAAAGGCAGTTTTGTCTTATCTGATGTTGAAATTCTTCCATGAAGCTTTGAACGCTGAGGCATAAGAAAGAGAAATCAGTTGGAAATTTGTTCCTGTCTACCTCTGTGCTTGACATTTCTCCACTGATAAGGTAGAGCTAAATATTGACTTTTTAGTTAAGTTCAGATTAGCTGTCTGGTCCATGAGCATTGATTGTAAACCATTATCTTTTCCCCATTTACAGGCCCCAGTGCTTTAACACAAAAAAGACAGAAAAAAAAAAAAAGACAGAAAACAGAAAATGGAATGGGAAAATGTGTAATTGGCTGTAAAGGTGTCATTAAATTTTACTAGAGAAAAATAGAAATGCTACTGATGTTTACCTTTAAAAAGCTATCATTTTTTCATTCTAACAGTCACTCCATTCAACAGATTTTTGACCCATTCAAGGAAAATGTCAAGCCAAGATTGTCACCAGGACACAAAGCTGAGAAAGATGTAAAAGATTCTTCAATCACTAATTTGGTAAATGCAAAACCTGGCATTAAATAAGCACTTTTAAAGGTATTGCATATAGATGCTCAGTGATACTGCCATTTTTGTTTTATTACCCTAGTCCCGCATCCCAGTCTGGGAGATTAATTTCAGTATGTCAAAATAAGAGCAGATAAAAGAGCAGGATGATGTAACTACTTTAATTTTTAGACCAGACTTTAACAAAGTCCCTCCCAAGAGGTTGTAGAGGAAACTAAGAGATCGTGCGGTAAAAGACAAAGTATGTTTATAGATAAGATATTGGCTAGGAGAAAGAAAACAAATGGGAGGATTGAGTAGGAAAAATTCAGCTTGGTGAAAGTTGATCAGTGGGGAGCACTGAGATTCTGCTCCAGAGGGGTGGCACAGAGGGGACATAACAAGAGAGCTTGTTACTTCAGCTGCCTAGGGATGTCTCTTTGGATGTTGTAGCCAACTGGAAGAGATTATGGTAGCCAACAGGGCTCTTGGACTCATCAATTTACTCTGGAGCAGCTATTGCGCACTCACTTCCCACCATTCAGTTAATCCCATCTAATTTCCAAGTGTAGACAACAGTGTATTTAACTTCACCTGAGCTGAAGCTGGAATAACACCTGTACCTTGGCTGCCCTGAGCAGGTAAGATTCCTGCTATCCTCAGATGTCAGGGGGAGGAGAGGGAAAGGGTGACAAAGAGAGGTCTAGATCAGGGAGGCAGTTAGCATTACTGTTGACAAAAGCTGTGTCTGTTCCTCCAAGACTATAACCAGGCCTGAACTGAGCTAATAGTGTCAGTTAATTAAAGCATAGACAATGGCTTTTATAATTTGAATGCTGCTGGGCAGTGCAGACAAAGAGTTAAGCTTGAAATTTTAGGTCCAGCACATCTCATCTCCATGTGACCTTAAATCAATAAAGGAGACTCTCCTGGTAGGTGAAAAGGAGGTGATATCAGTGGTCAGAACTGGCTGATGGCTGCACCAAATGCAAAGGGAAAAGGGCTCCTCTGACACTTAGCAGACACCATGGATTTAACAGTAAATTTAAGGATCCTTTCTGCTGTGAACTATGCCAGCAGTGTCCAGTCTTGAATCAGGAACTCCAGGTGTTACCCTCTATTTCCCTTCTTCATTGTGCCTGGTACACAGTTCACATTTCAAATCCTATGCCTGTGGGTACATTGCAACAATAACACCTTAGTTATATGAATCCAATTAAATTAAATACTTTCAATTAAATAGTTTACGTGGTTTACTTGAAATTTCAAATATTAAAAAGAAATTTTCAAATGCTGAAAGAGGACTCATCTAGAAGCATGTTTTCTCTTGTGAGTTTTGATTTAGAGCTGTAAATGGAAGGCTGCCTCAGACTTACAGCATTCATCCTGGCATTTGGTAGAGCAGAGCATAGCGGAGCCACTAGTACTTCAACCTGAAGCATAACATAAATGTGTCATGGGAATATATAACTTGCATATGGTACAGCAAGGTTTGTTATAAATATCTCATGTGACACAACATGCAAACACAATGAAAATATGAAAACCAAGTGTGTCTTTGCATTTTATTTAAGGACCCTGTTCTTTAGATTTTCTTAATTGCCAGCACACCACATCTTCCACGGAAAGATCTTGCAATATTTCAGTTTTAATGACTGTCTTTTCTATTACTATAGCATGAATGTCGGCAAAAATTTCCCAAACTTGGAAAATAACTGGTTACCTAAAGTCCTTTCTCTGTAAAACTGAATGTTGCACCTATGCCAAGTTTCAGATTGGTGCATATTTAAAAACTGTAAATCCTCAGAAAGATAATCACAACAGCAATGCTGATAGGTTCTTAACTTGCACCTACAGTCCCAGAAACGTATGTTGTGATCTCATCGCATACCGCAGGCCCAGCTGGGTTTGGGCTAAGTCAATCTGTGGGTGGGAATCCTCAGTGGAATTTTAGGAAGCAGTATTAATGATTTAGAGTCTATTTACCCTGCAAATTTTGCTAAGGTTGCAGTACAGTTCATTATGTTCAGAAAATAAGAGTAGCATTTTAACATTGTTCCTGAAAAGGCTTGCAGGAGAACTGTCAGCCTCAAACTACAATAATTCTGTGCAACTCGGAATAAGTAGCATAATTAGAACAAGCTGGGGAGACCTCTTATGGTAATAGGAACCTGCAAAAAAAAAAAAGTGTTGATGCTGAAAGAAAGTCTTCATTTTGCTCTGACTACCCACATTATGCAAAGCCTTTTTTAAGCAGTTGATCCTGCCTGGTACTATGTTCATGGTTGCAGGGGTATGGCAATTCTGGGGCCATGATGAGTGCCTTTACTCTCCAGAAAGTCTCTACAATTCTCCCCAAATGATGAATTGTGATGGGACTTACCAGATCTTCTGAGCATAAAGAGGGAGATTTGTGGAAAAGGATGGCAGAATTATTAGTATGCAGGTGAGTCAGCTAGCATCCTGCTTGGAAGACAATGAACTGAATCAATGTGACATCCTCTTATCACTATCCCTGACTGGGTCCATAATCCTAAAATTACGGCATCACCGAAGTCAGGTGAGCAAATGTGTGTAGACAAGATGTAAAATCAAAGTGGAGTTCAAATTAACTCCACAGTGAAGACCTGTGGAAGTCAAAAAGCATAGATTCTTTTATGCATGAAAAGTAACAGTATGAAAAGAATATACACATAAAAGTTGCAAAATACACTCTCATTAATAAAATTGGTCTCTAATATTTTTACAGGGCTAGTTAAAAAAAGAGGATTGGTTCTTCACCAGACTCATCTGAAAAACTCTGTATACACAGTATGATCCACAGTTCCTGTGGCATACCTGCTGACTTTGCTTTAGATGGAAATTAATGGGTTTTCCAATATCTCAGATCGAGGTGCACATGGCCATATTCAGCTGGCTGATACTCACTTGGCTATCATTAACTATCTCCAAAAGACAAGTATTTGGTCTAAGCTGGTCAGCTGGACTCCCTTTATTCACAGAAAGAACATCCTGAGGGCAGCTCAATTCTTTGTAGGACAGATACCAAAATAAATCGGAAGAATTTTCCTCTGAAGGCGCTTAAATCCCTACATTGCTTATGAAAGGACCCTAAATGATTACCATGACTAGATATCTATCTTTATGCAAATAAATCAGATTAAACACATCCCATGTTGGGTGGTTATTCTAGACAGCATAACTGCTGTTCTGTATTGACTGTATGGGGTGTCGGCGCATTGTTTTGGGAAGTGCTCTAATCGCAAACTATGTACCTGTAACAGTAGAGCTGCTACAGATTTTCATTTAAACCTTTCTCTTCGTTAAGCCTACTCATTTAGGAAAAAAAGGAGGAGGGACTTAAGTAAGAAAGGATCTGATGGAATAATTTCATTTCAAATATTTCACCTTTTTCAGGGTGAACAGAAGTCTTGACTGTTCTAGGTCTCTCTTTCTCCTTTTTTTTCCTTTTATTATAGAGAGAAAAGCTAAGAAAATGTGGCCTGAACCAGGAATGAAGTAAAATTATAGTCCTCCATTTCATATATATATTTTTTTAAGTGGCTGTATTTTGCACAAATATGAATGCAATAAACTTTTAGCTGTATTTTTAAAAATCCATTAAAAAATACCATTTTTCCAGGACCCTATTAGTGGACTGACTTTTTCAATTACCTTTCCTCTATGACCACTAAAAGCTCAGTCAAGGGCTTGCTGATGCTAACAGAAACCTTTCAGGTTGTCACAAAAAGGCTTTTCAACCAAACCCTAAAGGCATTATTTTTATCAGTATTTCTCAAGTTCAGCTCAAAATATTAAAATTAAATGAGAGAACTCCAGGTCTTCAAGGCACTAACTTGAATAAATACCAGAAAATTAAACCAAATTTAGTCATGTATTCATCAATTCCACTCAAGCCAGTGGCATTTCAAAGGTTTCAGATAAAGAGAGAATTTGTCCCAGTCACTGTTTTGCAGTCAATTTACACTCAGAGTTCATTGACTTCACTGGAAATTCCACCATGATAACCATGACATAGCCAGGAATGATTATGTACAGTTAAGATATAAAGAGCTAATGAAGCATGCACGAATCAGTTCAATATGTGGAATATTCTTTCAGGACTGCTGGTTAGATAATAACTTAAGTAGATTAAGAGTTACAAACAGGATGCTTTTCTCTCTCTCTCTCTTCTAATTGAATAATGACTAACCTACACTAAGAATGCAGTGATCGACAAAGTCAATTAAAGCAATTTAAAGAATAAATAAAATTCTAGAGGTGTTTTCCACCAAAAGTACTAGCCATTTTGGCTTACATTTTTCCAATGTTAACTATAGCATCTTGTTCAGAAATATATGGAGCAGCCAACCATATATTTACTGTCACTTCTCATTTATTGATAGTCAATATACTGATGTAGGTATTTCAGATTTGTCAGAAATTACTACCAGTAATTCACATTACATATATACACACAAAATGAGTACAGTATTGAGCAAAAAAAATTTTTTTCCATTTGTTTGAAGACAAAAAAAATCACTGTCTGATTTTTGGAGCACAAGAAACAGCATGGAAAATACTGTAAGGGACTGTTAAACTATCTCCCAGCACCAGGCTCCAGAGAGTTTTTTGGAAGCCAGGAAATTATTCTTAATTGTGTCCTGGCCACTTCACTCCATTCTGTCATGTAACAGCTAGCCCTTGACTTAAAGAAGAACCTGGACGATCATATCTAACTGGGTTATTATCAGTGATAGTAATGGAAACGAAACATCTCTGGTAGAGCTGCATCCATGCAAATTGATGTAGAAAGTTATTCAGGATTCAGGGCATTGTCTTATACCCCCAAAAGGACAAGGTGCTGGACAACATTCAGAAGATGAATGGTAGACGTTTTCCTGTTTCCAGGCACTTACAAAGAGCCCAGTAGCTCTTTCATGTGCTAATCCCACAGGCAGTGCTAAGTCAGAATTTCCAAAGACTTGCCATCCCAGCGAGATGTGGAATGATTATGCAGTTATCTAAATGGAGTGCCATCAAATGCAGGCATGTTCAGAGAATTGGAAAACAGACACTGTAAGGAGCAAGACAAAATTATTGAAACAGAAAAAGCCACCAAATGCAGAAATAACTCAGTTTTAACAATGTTACCTAAAAATATTGAGGCTGATGGTAATAAATACAGCTGTAAGAACTGGGGTGATATTCAACCCATCACAGGATTTCAAAAGAATTGTCATGAAGAAGGAAGAATCATGACAGATAAGGAACAGAACAAACAGAACAAAGTATTGCTAATCCTTGTTTGGGTAAAAAAAACTCAGCCTTTTATGATCTCACTGCCAGACACTGTTTTCAAGGAAAATTACTTGGCTTATGCCTGATTTTTTTTCCATATTTTGTGTGACCAGTATTATGGTCTTCCAATCTCTGCCTTCTCTGCTACTTGCCTTCTGTTTACGTGACGATTAAAGACAATCTAGATTGGGGGTTGGAACTAGATGATCTTTAAGGTCCCTTCCAACCCTAACCATTCTATGATTCTATGATTCTAATCTAAGGAGCAGAGATTTCCAGTGTAGCAGCCCAGATCAGGGACTGGAAGACGGTAACACCAGTCATCCAAAAAGTGAAATTGCTCTCTCGTGTTTATTCAGTATGCTATAGACAGCCCACGGCAGAACTGTGTGCGTAAGCTATGTTGCGAAGAGAGTGTAGATAAGAATTGGAACTTACCTGGAAATTTCAACCAAGTTGCATATGATAAAGAAGGAAAGGAAAGGAAAGGAAAGGAAAGGAAAGGAAAGGAAAGGAAAGGAAAGGAAAGGAAAGGAAAGGAAAGGAAAGGAAAGGAAAGGAAAGGAAAGGAAAGGAATGTGTGCGTAAGCTATGTTGCGAAGAGAGTGTAGATAAGAATTGGAACTTACCTGGAAATTTCAACCAAGTTGCATATGATAAAGAAGGAAAGGAAAGGAAAGGAAAGGAAAGGAAAGGAAAGGAAAGGAAAGGAAAGGAAAGGAAAGGAAAGGAAAGGATGACGTCACCAGTCGTACCTTCTGTGTTTGTGGCCTTTTACCACAGTATCACCATTTTCCATTCCCTAATTATTTCAGGCAACGGTTCTAGACTGTGTTTGTAATCACCATAACCACATTTTACCCTTCCCTCAGGACAGATGTGCTGCTGATTCCTGCAGCACTCTAACGGCTGCTGTAATCTGGGAAACACTTAGACACCTAGGTTGTGTTGGCAGAGAAAAAAATCCCCATTGTGTAGAAGTGTTCTACAGCTCAAAGGAGCTGCAGGCAGAAAACTCAGCATCAGTGCGAGCCATTTGAAAAGCCACTTGAAGAATTACATAGATCTAGAGATTTTACATTTGCTGGTTTGGGGAACAACTCTGAAAGATGTCCTAATCTACTTTCTGCTCTATTGCTCCAAAGAATTGCAATGACAAGATAGGAATAGCACAAGAAGAGTGGTAGCAGGGATTTAGCTCATCCACAGTGTTAGCTTTAGGGGTTTTTTTTAATTAAAGAAAACAAGCTGCATTTTGCAACAATCCCATGACCTCTCAGAAGACAATCAGTTAGTGAATCCTTACTAAACGAACATAGTTTTGCAAAGTAAAAGAAAATGTGTATGTTCATGAGACTACGAGCTTTGTGGGTACCTTGCTTTCATACTTGCTCAGCAGTATCTTCTTTTCTTTCCAAAGACTTCTCAGTGTATACCCATCCCAATTTGTGTATAAACATTTCTATTCCAAAAGTTTCTAGTTAAATTGAAAAAAAAAATTGTGAAAATAAGTGGGGATTTCTGGTTAAAACTTCTTGTTTTGGACCAATGGCTATTTTAAAGAAAACCTCGCATGTTTCTGAGCTTAAGAAGTCTTTACTTTTTTCCTGGAATGAAACTAAAAGTAAGGCTCTCATTCTTGTTATTTAGATGATAGATTACTATAATTTTGGACAAATACAAATAACTTTTCCAAAAAGCGTGTCCCTCACATAGGCATGTCAACTGTTCCTGAAAGGTCCCTTTACCTTCTGCATTTTTTGTCTCACAGCAGCCTCCTATCTCTCCAAAACAAAAGCATGTTGTACTTGATTTGTTCAAAACTTTGGAAGCTGAAAATTTTCCTTTCTTTTCTGACTTGCAATTAACAGATTAAGCAGTTGTTTCTTAACTGTCACATGAAAGAAAAGCCATTTTAGTGCAGTCTTTTCATTATTAATTTGGATTTAAAATATTTCAGTAACAGCTTTTTTACATGAAAAAATCTGACGAGGCCATTTGTGAGAGAATCATTTGCTGGTCTTAATCTGGGACAAATTTATTATCAGAGCGAGTTCACAGAACAGTGATAGTGTGACTCCACCCAGTGACACACTTTGTCCTGTAAGTTTTGTTCCTTGTTCTTCATAGACTTCTTTAGACGTTTGCCCTTTAAAATAAAAAAACGAGCTGTCATTGTAAAAATTTGTAAAAAGAATTAGTTAAACATTGGGCAACTGAGAATTAACAATAAATGTTAACTAAAAACACCCTTTTTTCCAGTTGTATGGTGCCATGGAACAGTTATGGCAGGATATTTCTGCCCTGTTCTCTCTTCCTCTCAAATGACTTTAGAGCTGATTTTTCCATGGCTATTCTCTCTCTGTTCTTCATTATTATTTTTTAAATGTGAGTCTTATCCCTGTCTCTGTTTTAGGAATGCAAGAGGGAAGAATATGTATTTTCCTTAAAAAAAGTTTGTCTTATTTTTAACGCAAATCACAGAAAAACGACCTTCATTAACACTCCATTATCTGAACTGAAAGAAGTCCAGGGTACCGTAGGTAATGGAAAAATCCAGGAAACCTAAGTGTTAGTTAACCACAGATCCAACATAAATGTAACTTGGCCAGTGCTGACACAGAGCTCATAAGCTTGTCCTGAGCAAGTTGAGAGCTCTTACAACCCATGTCAAAAATGCCCCTGCATCATGTCTTCTGGGGGTGAGTCCTTAAGGTATCTGTAGGTTTGAAAGGAGAAACAGTTGTCAGCAACCATCACACCAACAACAGGAAAAGTTTGTGTTGTGAAGGTAAAAGTCATGGAAATCTCCCAAGGACTGGAAGTTTGAGAGTCCTGGTGAATATGCCACGTGGTCCCTGCTGTGAGAGGGGCTGGGGCACACCACATGGTCTGTGCTGGCCCTGTGTCCTCACTCAGCACTGCGTAGAAAGCCATAATTCCCTCTGATGGTGTTAGGAGGTGTGGAAGCCAGTATGAGGTTCAGTAGGTCTTACCTCAGGGGGAATGTACCAAATGGTTGTGTCTCTACTTGGTGTTTCCAGATCCTTGATTCAGCACAAAGGCACCCCAGACCTACCATGATGAAAAGACCAGTCTATGCTAGGTGCAGAAACAAGAGTACTGTCCCAGGATCTAATGTGGGCTTGGCAGAGGTACATCTTCCTCCATGTAGCTCGGTGCCTGAGCTACGAGCCAGAATAAGACACTGCTTTCAAAAAGACTAGAGAGTGGGCAAAAGAAATGTGTTGTGCAAGCCAGTAGGCATTTCAAGGATGTGTCAGTGGTACATGCTTTGCTAAGTGCATGTATTTTTATTAATTCATTGTAGTTGATCTAGTTATATAAACAGGAAGTGGCAATAGATTAGCTCCTGGAGAGTGTTTCATATGGGATTACGTTTAATGCTGAAATTCCCATCAAACTCTCAACTTTTAAAATACTGATAACACAGTACATACTGTGCACTTTTTTGAACACTTGAGCGGTGCATTCCCAGCAACACACTCAGAGCCCTAATAATCAAGATTGCATTTAGAGAAGCTTAATTTTCATGCTATTAATCTCTCCAGTGGTAAGAGTAATTATTCAGTATTCACCAAGAAGCAATCCCATAACATGCATAGGGTGCCAGTATGTTAGCATGGTTTGAATGACCACATAGTGAGAAGAAATGTTTCTCTCTCACCAGTGAATTATTATGCAGGTCCTTAAAACGACTGTGAATTGTATTTACTGGATATAAAATTCTCTCTGCTATAAGGATCATGTCATTTCTCTTTACCCCAAATGGCCTCCAAAACTTCCTATCTTCTTTAGTATCATCTTTAAGGTCTTCCAAGACTACCTTTCCTTTTACAGCTCTATTTCTTTTTTTTTTTCACTGTGCACATTTGTCCAATACCACATTCTGCTAAGGACTTATACCTATTTCTTATTACCCTTCTCTCATCTGAAGCCTTTTTAAACAACTCCTCCTGTCTATTGTGCAGCCCCTTTGGGTGAGTAAGGCAGAAAGGCAGTATGTGAATAAGGTAGGAACCACTGAATGTTAACTGATGACTTGTCTTTGTGTTGAAGCCATTTCAAGTTCCAGGAAGGAACAATACCTTTTTTATTGTGACTTTTCTTTGAAGAAGATGCATCTTCTAACCAACTAATACCTTCCATTGAATACATTATAAATCATGAATCCCACTGTCCCTTGTGTTTGTTTCCTTTTGCAGGGTCCTTCAGAGATTCCCCAGCAGCCTGTGGTGAGTTTGGCTGTGCCTCTGCAGTTATGGAGACCCACAGTGGAGCAGAGACCCACCGGCAGCCCATGGAGGACCCCATGCCAGAGCAAGTGGATGCCTGGAAGAGGCTGTGAACCTATGGGAAGCCTGTGCTGGAGCAGGCTTCTGCAAGGACCTGCAAGACCATGCTGGAGCAGGCTGCTCCTGAAGGACTGCACCCCGTGGAAGGGACCCATGCTGGAGATGTTAATGAAGAACTGCAGCCCATGACAATAAGTGGTGAGTCTCCCTGTCGTTATATCAACCCACAAGCCTTTCATTATATTTTCTTTCCCCTTTCCAGCTGAGGAGGGCAGTGACAAAGCAGCTTTGGTGGGCACTTGGCCTCCAGTCAGGGTCAACCCACCACAACTGCTTTCGAGAATTTGTCCTCTGCATCTGATAGGCAAAAACCCGGCCACTGTAAATTTGAGAGTCAGCTAACACATGAAGCTTAGGCACCAGAACTGCAGCCACTCTGTGCTAACTGCCACAGGGATCTTTTCTCATTTTCTGCCATGTAACTTCAACAGGCAGACATGATGCCTGCCCCTGACTGCACAGACTATATGATTGCTGTTCCTCGCTTAGTTGATTAATCCTTCTAAATCTCCTTATTTCTAATTATTACTCCATCATTTATCTCAGTCTATCCTCCAGCTGGTCCACCTCTCTCTGTATAAACTTTTATTTTTCCTAATTCTTCTTCCCTGTGTGCACTCTCAACTGCTTCTTCACCGGCTCCTTCAATTCCAAGTTTATCAGAAATGTCAAGTCCTCCAGGTCAGGCAAACATATTTCCTCATCAAGCAGTCATGTATGCAGTGTACCTGGACTCTCCTCTTGATTTTTTAAGGGGCACAACGTAATGAACAAGCTTATGAATCACATTTGTAAGATGCCAAAGTCCTGCTGTACGAGCATTCTTGAGGGCCTGAGGGTACTATTATATTTGCTTCAGGGTTTATGAAGATGGTGAGGAGCCAGGGTTTGAAAGAGGAATTATTAGCTGCAATGAGCCTGCCACCTCTGAGATGAATGTGAGTGATCCTGTAGGAGTCAGTACCGCATGCACATTTTCTGGCTTCCCGGCATCCTCCAAAGGGAGCCAGACTCAGTGTCTCCCTTACAGAACAATGCAGTCTAGGATAATATAGTGTGAAAGGAAGGCTCATGGCATGCTCTGACGAACCGAACCACCACAGCTGTAAATATTATCTTTGAGTCATACAAGCACACATCATACTCAGTATAGGTGTGTTTTCTGGCTCTGAAGGCTGCACTGTCCTTGGAGAGTGCTCAGAGTTATGTTAATTCCTTGTACTATGGCTTACTGAGAAATATTTGTCTGTTTCAAAGAGATACTGTATGAACTGGAATTATTTATTTTGATCTCCAGGAAAGAAAAGCTGCTGTTGCATCTTTTTGCTGAGAATTTCTGTCGCCTGCTGATGAGAAGCACAAGTCTCCTTGGGCAGGTAGTGCCCCAGGCTGTTTGCTGGCCAGAGGACCTGTCAGAGAAGATGACTGCTGTCAGTAGCTCTCTCCACACTTCACACCAGTTTACCATATGAGGAGGGTGGCTCCTGGTAATATGCATCTCAGTAAAGTTACTGGAAAACCTCTTGACACAGTTTCCATTTGCAGAAGACAACTGCCTTCTCTGTCCCCCAGGCTGGCCTGACTACCATCCTGCTTTCTTTTGAATCTCCTCGAGCTTAACCCTTCCTTGTCCAGCACTCCACCATTTCTCTTACTTCATGCATCATCAGCCTGCCTCTTTCAGCACTCTTGACATAAACCTTGACTCTTCCCTAGACCTCAAAAACATTTGGCTTTTGCAGAGTGTGTATGCAGCTGTGTCCATGGTCAGATCCGAGCTCTGCCTGACAGCCAGTAAGGCCAGGGTGAACGTTAATGTGTAAGAAACGAGGAAACCATTGAGTGTGACCTTGAATCCTAAGCTAACATGACAGTATAAACACAGTCCCAGTTTTTGCTCAGATGCTCTGCTTGTCTGAACAGTCTCTCTCTTTTTCTCTCAGGCTCCCCCATTCCCCCTCACCAAACTTTCATTGCTTCCTCCACCATTCCTCACTCTCACTGTGTGATTGGAGACCTTTTAGGCAAGTTGAATAGAGGTATTCAAACGGTTCAGAAAGGCCACTAAAAAGCACCTGGTCCTGAATGGTTTCACATACGCCCATGTCATAATGAAGTTCAGAGTCTGTATTTGGATACCCAGAGGCCTCTGAAATTTTAAAATTAAACAGTTAGTGATTCCTCAAAATCATTTCAATACAGTTCTCAGTGCTCACCTGTGCAACAGAATTGTGAATTCCTGTCCCCAGTGTCATGGTATTGCCCACTCATCCTTCTGTCTGAATAACTAACAGATTAATCAACACTGGTTCCCAAAAATACTGACACAAGTGTCATTTGTGCAGAGTTAGAACCCTGTAAATGCCTCAAATCCTGCTTCACTTACTAATAGAGAGTAGAAGAAAGCAATATTATATTAAATTGCTTTTAGCTAAAGAATAAAGTTTTTATATCTTGCTTTGCCTTCACAAAAGGTTACCAAATTTCAGCATATTCCCCAACCACCACTGTCACTCTTCATTCTGATAATTGTTTTAGAGGCAGGAAATCCCATGATTTATTAAATTGCTTTTAAGTGAACATATAATAGCGACTAACAGTATGTGAAACTAGAGAAGGCAAGAAGGAACCATAGTCATAGCCATCAACTCAGTCTAAAAGTGCCAATCCTGATGCTAATTTAATTTCAGATTTAAGAAGATTACAGAAACTCTATTATATTAATTTCCATTTCCACTGCCTCAGCAGTCAGCTAGCACTGGACGGATGGCATCACATTAAAAATATTTTTTTTTTTACCCTTTATATATACTTCCTCCAGTAACTTACCTTAGCATGACAAGGCACATCTGAAAAAGAAATATATATATATATTTAAAAAAAAAAAATCACAATGTCTATTAGAATTGCAGAAGGTTGGTCTCAATTAGGGCTTATATATAACCGTATAGATTTCTTTTCCTATGTTTTTTCTAAGAAATTACTTTTCAATATCTAGTTCTCAACAGAAACTTTAAGCATTTTCATCACTGTCCCCCAATAGACCTCATAAACTTGGTTTTCATGATGTACTACATGTCCTGCTTGATAGATCAGCAAGAGATGTCATATCATGGAATAAATAATAGAGAATGACAGACCAACAAGAAACCCAACTAGAAATTGTATGAAGTCCCTAACTGCATATTTCAGTTGTGATTTTCAGACAATTTTTGTGTTTAAGGATAAAACTTTTCTTTCCCCTTTTTTACCCACATGTTGGTATTTTCCAGTCAGTCCTAATCCCATCTTCATACACTGACTCTTGTTGCAAATGCCTCATCTAGACTGCATGATTTCTTTCTATTTTCAACTTTTATTAATTATACAAGAAATGCTGTAGTTTCTAGACACTCAACCATTCTGTGACAGACAGGCAGGGATTATACTGTTCTTTCCAAAGTTCAATAATTTTAATAGGCTTACAATTCTTTTTTCTCTCCTTTTACAAGCCTAGCCACCTGTGACAAAGAGGAAGTGTAACCAGCCATTCAAAATACAGTATGTTTTAGCATTGAGATTAGGGTAATGTGCTGCCCTTTTTATAAGCTACTGAATACAGGAAAAACATGTTCTAACTGTACCGTGGTTTAGCGGGTACACGAAAGAACCAGAACTAATTCAAGTTCTGGTGAAGTCCAAGAATACCAGGGACAACAACCTAATGTAGTGTTCACCAAGGTAGGTGGCCTGCTCAATCAAGCAATACAAGTGAATTCTTTATTGAGAAGGAAAAGGAGAGGCAAGAAAACATAATCAACATTCAGGAATGTACCTGGAGAAGGAGCAAGACACTTGGCATTTTAGAGGATGCAATGGTGGGAATAAAAAAGTAGGCAAGAAAGAAGACTAGGATGAGGAGACAGACGGAAAGTTATAAAATGGGGGATCTATAAAGTTTATGTAAGTCACTTTCAGGTTTCAGTTGCTAGAAAATCATGTCTGCAGCAAACATTCAGGAGTCTGCAAAATCAAGCTATTGGTATGGAAACTGAGATACATGAGAGTATAACTTCAGAACACCAGTGAGAGCAGAGACTCTGTCAGCACAGTATCCTGCATCTGACAGTGACTCATACCAGTTCCTTAGAGAAAAAGCAGAAGAAACGCAACAGGTACGAAGTGACCTCTACGTACTATGTACCTCCTGCAAATAGTTTCTTGGGAGGAAAGCCTTCTTGAGACAGAGGAATGTTAGCAGTCATGAATGGGTCTGCATCTGATTCTCTTGTTAAATAAACTGTATTTGGCTATTATAACAACAATTTAACATTTTCATTCTGAATTGCAAAAGAATATACACTGGTATAAATTTTATAACATTCTGTCTGAAAATATCAGGGGAAGCAGCCTCTAAGCTTCATGAATATCAACTTTTTAGTCCATTTTACCATAAGGAATAGACTTTCCAAAAATCACAACTCAGATGGAGAATTCCAGAGTGCTCCCACTATAAGAAAGGTCGGGCTAGGTACCCTTCTTGTGCCTAATGACACAGACTTCAAGTCTGGCCATGTTATCTTTTCCTCTGCTGGATTTATATCCGGCTCACTTCTCCACCTAAATGAGCTCAGAATCTTCTGAAGCATACTCACACTAGCCAACTCCCTCTTCCGTCCCTACATGACTGATAAAATGGCCAAGTAACTGGAAGTTCGTGCTGAGTTATGAAGAGGCAGGTGCTGCGTCAAGGAAGGAAATGAACATACAGTTTCATCTCTTTAACAAGTCATCCCTGCTATAGAAATAGCTAAAGTGAGTCCAGAATGGCAGCATGCAGAGAGATAACAATCTCTTATGATTATACTTTTCCTGGGGTAACTTTCAATTTAACTTGTGAATCTATATATACAGACTACACTACACTATGATATACCTAGAATAAGAACATCCCACATCCTTCACTCTTTACCACCACCCCTACAAACAAAGGGCTTGGAAAGATATGGCACCTGGAGGAGACCAGCCTCCCTCCACTGCTGCCATCAGAGCACATGTTGTGTTCAGTACAACTCTAAAAAGTCAGCTTCAACTCCCAACCACTTGTCTGGGTGAAAGGCATAGTGAAGAGCCAAGTAAAACTGAGTCACTAGCTGATCATGGTTTACCTCTACTGCTAGTCTGCTGCAGGACACCAGAGACCTTTCCATATTAGCTGGCCATTCAAAGTTAATGATCAAAGATCCAGCAAAAAAAGAAATAATATAAAAATAATTGAAAGAATTCTAAAACTGTATTTTTTTCTCCAAAATTAGGTGTTTTTTTCCATACTTTCAGCTATTGATTTTAACATGCCAGCAAGCCTGATGCTATGCGAGCAAGCTTCATCATCTCCTTCAGTCAGTGCTTTTAAAACATCATAGTTCACCTCAGATCATCTACTGAAATTTATAGACAGGCTGATTTCCAATAGTGTCAAAAAGGCAATCTAAGCAGCATGCTTCTCTCTTTACCTTTTCACCACTCCAGTGAAAGATTTGTCTTTTTTCCTGTACTGAGCTTGAGGCTGTTAGACTGCTGAATGCTACACCAACCAGCATGACTTCCAACACCTCATAGCGAGTCATTTATGTCTGAGTGATTGTTTCAAAGCCAACAGTTCTGTAAGTGAGTGGTGTCCAGGACCCCCGCAAAGGCAGGCAACAGGACCTAACTCACCATTTCTGCAGGCACACCTATGCAGCACATACCTGTTCCAAAAGAGCCATATTAATAGTACATACCCCTATCAGCTATGTCGTATATACACAGTATGAGTATTCTCCCTGCCGTGCATGAAGCATTTTGCCTTGTCATGACTTGCTCCTGACTGATGACATTGTGAAGGCATCTCGATTTAAGGAGGGAATCAGTATGGACCCAATGAATAGCACTGGCACATTGGTCCCCATCACTACACATCTGAGGCCCACAGCCTCTCCTGCCCCCTCGTCATGAGACAGACTGTGTTTTGGTCACCTTTTGCCTTAACTGTAATAAGTATCTCCAGTCTCACCAGCATGAGAATTGGGACTTATTGAAAGATCATGTTCTTGTAGAATTAGCTTTTTGAGCATAGATGTATTCCCCCACTTCCCTGAGATTCATCATGGCCCACCTAGCAAAAGACCTGCAAATCTGAAGGCTGTCTTCCTGTCTAGAACTAGCAATGCCTTGGGATATGCATAGCAGTTAATACCAGCAGCAACCAGAGCAGACAGAGGTCCTACACCTGGATCCTGAGCATCTGCAAACCCCATAGGCTACAAATCTTATTTTTCCTTTTTAATTTCTCAGAAGTTTGCATTTACCATGTGTCTGTACATAATTAAACACTCCTGATTTCAAATATCACTGTATAATAACCATTAGCCCATGCTAAATTCCCTTTATAGCAACCACCCTCAGATTTGGATAGCATTTTGAAAACTGGTAAGTTAAACACTCTCGGCTTTCTTTACAAATATAGTGAGAGTTAAAAAGAAATTACATTTACAAGCAAGGGAGAATTTCCTTTTCAATAATTCCAGGAAAGGCTATTCTTATGACAGGGATTATAATAGGAATAGGAAATGGTATAGACTTAACCCATTTTCATTACAGTCTTAAGACTGCAATTTTGTGGTTGTAATCTAATGTCATGCATTTGCTATTAGTAGATTTTCTCCAGAGTCTGGACAGAAGTAGATGTGTTCAGGAATATCCTGTCTTTCTGGCACCAATTTAAAATATAATTCTCATTAGATTGGTGCCTCTTTTTTATTCATGTTTTTCTAGAATTAAATATACTTTACCTTCAGAAGAAATGCCATTACATTTGTTTTAAATGACACAGATGCGCCCTTTAGATCCTATTGCCAGAACCAACTGTCATTCGTATCTCAAAGTTTAATGGGTGATATGGTGAACATCTACCTACAAGTCTGATATTCAAATTTAACAGAGGAGAAAGGAGTGCTGCCCATGGAGCACCTTCATGTCCAACCTGTTCCAAATATCCAAAGCCAGCAGCAAGTATCCCTGTGATTTCAATGGGACCAAGACTGGGTTGTCAGAACATCAGCATTCAGACACAGGGAACAGTTCTTTCTCTGTAGTCTGAATAGTGCCAAACACAACAGTTGTGCCAAATAAACACTGAACACTAATAGCAATGAGGAAACCACATACAAGTGTTGTGGCTTTTATTTGATATACTTAATAAGACAACATCTTTCCACAGATTTAAGGCTGCCTCCAAAACAACTCATCATGGGAAGGCAGCTCCATGTCAGAGGGAACACTGGAAGATTGTCCTGCTTTAAAAAAGCATGATGACTCTAAGGTCCTGTATGTGGAGGAGTACACTGGTTTCTTCCAGTCATTAGAGTGCCGATCACTTTCTCCTCCATATCAATCCCTGTGGCATGGAACTGGAGGGATTTCCTCACTCTCTGCCCCCTCAGTTTGTTCCCAATGGGGCCTCAAACTCCCCAGTAGATTTTCAAATGAGGTGGGAGAGCAGCATATCTGTTCGGTGCCAGGCAGGATTTTGCCCCTTGCTGATGTATTTCTGGTTAGGATTTTTTGTTGGGTTTGCTTTTTTTCTTTTTAAGCCGGTAGCAGATGGCTCACCACTCTGATTTCATCTGGCAATTGCTCTGCTCCTGTATCGTCTTCATGGAGCACTCCATAGCCACAGTATGGGGCAGTTTCAGAGCCTTCTGACGCATAATAGTCACAGCTATTCAGAACCATAACGTGAGATACTGACAACAGCAAGTTATTTTAAGTTCTGGGCTTATTTCTATCAAGGTTTTCTTCTACATTCAATTTCTCCCTAAGCTGTGAACCATTCAAACTGCACTTTTCATATAACTGAAAGCAGATTTGATTAATATGATTTCTTTGTGAAAATCTGAGAAGATTAAGGAGCAGTGATGTAGAGAACATATGCCCTTTCTCAACATGACATTCTCTAACATTATACAGGGGTCTGCAGATCCTTCCAGTCATTATATTGTTCTCACTAGAGGTGTCTAAATAGAGAAAAATCTATCATCAGGGAAGAATTTCATTTTTTTCTTATTATAGTTTCAATCTCATGTGCAGGTCAACAAATCTGCAGCTGTGTATCGATTTCATTCTGTAACTAGACAGGAAAAGGCCACATTTCAAGAGACCATGTGCAGATTGTTTTTCCTTTGTGTTATGGGGTCTTTCTGTGATGGTCCCCTAGAAAAAAAGTTAAGATTGGCCAGATGACTTCTATGCTCAGTGAAGCAAAATGCCAAATAAATATGCTTACAGGCACATCAGTTAACTGTTTCTTCTATGTGTATCCCAGAGAGTTACTAACCATGGAAACACTTTCCAAAATCGGTAGGGGAAAAAAAAGAATCAGTTTGGTATTGATTGAATATGGTTTCTCATCTGTCTCATGACCTTTTCCATCATATATAATTAGAAATTGAAAGGTCTTAGCTGCAAGTCTGCACTACTCTCCAGAATACAGATACAAGGTTTGGTGTGGTGCTGTGATAAAACGAAGGCACGTGGTCCACAGATTCTAGGGTATGGCAGTGCCAGTATTTGGTCCTCTAAATAGGAAATACAGGCCATGCCAGCACTTTCAAGCTGATGCAATATAATATCAGTAGGTCTCTTAACTGGTTTAGAGTAATAGCTTGGATCGGATTGCACGTTGTAGAGGATGCATATGGTGCGCAATCATGAACAATACAGGAACACATCAAACCTGTCAGTTGTATGATAGGATCTTTGTTACTTGCTGCTGCAGGGATGTTTCTGTGTCAACCAGTCAACATGATTTGCTAACCAGTGTTTAAGGAGATGATTATTATGCCTGTTTTTAAAAGCATTTATGAGAGTCCCCTGTGGTGAGTCAAGCTGTTGTTCCTGAAAGCCTAAAACTTGGGGCATCCATACTGACCATAGACTCTATGAAAGCCTAGTGCAATAGCATTTCTGATTTTGACACCTATACTTCCTTGCTTTTGGGTGGATTTAGAAGGCTTGCTTGAACACCATTGTGAACTGACCCTGACTCCATATACATAAGGGATTATACCACAGAAACATATACCTTTCCCAATGTAAAAATCAGAGCTGTTGGTAAGGGATCACCATTAAAAAGCTAAATACAGTTCACTTTTAGATACTTCCCCTTTGATGTGAAAATATTCTAGTAGAGCACCAGAAAAGTTGTTACTGAAAATCAGTGCTTTGGTATGGATACTTCCTTCCAGTATGGGCAGTTTTGTAGGTCAGCAGAATGTATTGGCTCACTACTTGTAGCTCCTGTGCAAAATTGCTTAAGAAAATGCTTAAGGATGGTTAAAATAGATATTCAGTATTTCGGATGCTGTATTAGTTCAGATGATAAGCAGCTGTCACCCTCTTATGGTTGGTTGATGGTGTCTGTGTGTTTTTCAGTAGACAGCTGCCCATACTGCATAGGACACAACTAAAATTGGCACAGACCCAGATGAGAAGCCATTGAAGGGTCCATATGATGGGAGGCTGAAGAGACTGATCCAATCTTTGGCACTGTCATCCCCGTCAGAAGTCTTTTCCCATAATCTGAATGAGGCCATGGACTATAGGAGCATGACATCTGACTGATAATACCATGCCTTCCAAAAATCATACACACATACACACAAACACATTTTCTAAAATAGCTGACATTCCTTCCTGATTTCAGATACCTGCTCAAACCTCTGAGGACTCTGATGGGCTGGTTAAGTATCTTGCTTAAGAAACAAAAATAGTATCTGCATTTCAATAGTTTGTAAAATGTAAATCTCTTCCATTCATTCACAGAACATTTCAACTCCCTGCTTTGGTTTCTGGCTTTGAACCAGCCCGTGTTTCTATTCCAAAAGAACAGGTTTATGGAGTCACCATAAATAAGAGATTTGTACATTTAGTGGTATGCGACTGCCCTGGATGTGAATCAATGCAATATAATTTCTTTTGACATCACCATAAATTATTTCAAACATAGCTGTGAACTGAAATAACATTTCACAACAGAGCATATACAGGTAGTATTCTATATAAAGTTCTTCAAATTGTTTTTACCAGAAATATGTCTGGATAGTAAAACAATAATATGAGTATTAGTCTGACAGAGGAGTTAGTGTACACGAAGAGACTTTAAGTGTGGATGAAACATGTATGAATGATGATTCATCATATCTGTCAAAACAAATAAATTAAAAAAAAAAGAAAACCTTGACTTAGTGTTCTTTGTAAAGCTCCAATTTTCTTATAAAGAAAAAAAAAACTTTTAAATATATGTTTTGCCTGCAAAAGACATGATATAGTGCCACCTTCTGGTTCAAACGTGAAGAAAAATACACCAGTTTCTCTTGAACACTTAATCTATTCTGCTATGGGTTTAACCAGATCCTTTGGTGTATGATTTCAAAATAACCATGCAGTTGATTGTCTGGACTGGTTTCTTTCAGCACATGACAGTATCTCCACTACTAAACTTTCTGGAGCAGTACATCCTGGAATAGATTCTTTGTCTTGCTACTCAGCAGTTAAAGTTCAGTGCAGATTTGCATATCAAGACAAGAATCTTGCTATTTCACACTCTACCAGTGGGTTTTGGCCTCCGGTTTTAACACACTCACTTTCGATAGACATCTTTTATAATGTTTCCTTGTTCAAAGATTTAATAACTTTAGTGGCAAAAATGTTTTAAAATTAAGCTTTTGTGAATTTTCTCTTGAGAGACTTGTGTAATTGTAGTCATATAGGTCCAAACACTTTACAATATGCAGAGACATTTTCATAACATCTTGGAGATAAGAAAGTTTTAAATATTTTCCAGATTAACCCAAAATAAGAATTATTTGCCACTAGGAAAGCCAGCAACTCTTTTAAAATACGTTCAATACCTTACTCTTCCAGTCTTTTTGAGCTGCCAAGCACTTCAAAAAGGTAAAAGGATCAAGATAAAGATAGTACTACTGCTCATTAAAGTTAATAGTTGGAAGATATCCTGGACACACATGCACACACACACCCCTCCCGTATCAAATTTCTCCAATACCCTTCAATCCAGGGACACAGTCTGGCCATTCTCTTCCACTTTTGAAGAAAGTCTATAACTAACTTCAAGATACTGAAGTTCTCCCTAAAACTTTCAGCTGCTGCAGGATCATTTATCAGGAGGGCACACCCCTTGTGTATCAGTTTAGTGTCCCATTGCTCCACTCCTATATGACACCATGGTCTCCAGAAATTCTCTCTATGGAGACAAGCAAAGGGAGAAGCTCAAAGGGGACTTGAGCATTGCAAGTAGGATTGGTGGTGTTTCCCAGTTCTGACTCACCAGCTCATTTCAGGATCCCACTTGCCTTTATCCATATTGCCCGTACACACCAGGTGAAGGGGAAAGTGGGAGATGTGCTGCGAGAGGCAACTGCCACAGGCCCAGAAAAGTAGCACAGGGAAGATCCATGAATGCACCTGTATTACCTAGCCCACAGTTACTGCAACATATTTCTACAGCTTTAGACGTACAAATATCAGAATTTCTCCTGATGGGCAGTAAATTCCTGAGCAAGACTCTGACCTCTTTATATGATATGAGAATAAAGCTGATCAATGGAGAGAATTATTGTATTGCAAAACTACAGCAATGAGGGCACTTTGACAATTACTGGATATTTATTGAACTGAGTTTCCTTGAGGAATTTTAATGAGGATTTCACACTCCATAACCACATACTTTGGATTCTGTCAGTAAAAATGTTAAATGCTTCAGTTAAAGTAACATGACACTGCTATTACTGCACCACCCCTTCCAGGCAAATGATAATTTAGCGAGATGAGAGCATGACCGCTTTTTTTCTGACGTCTTGGGAATGTTTACAATTACTTTACGTTGTGGCTGAATCCCTCAGTATGTCACTGAACCCAGAGAAAAATGACAATGTCAGCCCCATAGTGGAACACTGTGGAAATTTCCTGAGCTTTCTATGTATATTTCTCTATGCTCTCCATGTAGCTGGCAACAACATTGTGCCATAATGCACAAGAAATGGTTATGGTGGGATTTAAGGTGGAAAAATCCATCAATTTTATATAGCAAGTTCCAACATGAAACTAATTCATTTGCAGTTATGGCCACCAGATGTTATTGATTGCTATGATTACAGAAAAATTGAACTTTTCTGTTCCCGATGCTTAGATTTAACCTTGTGACAAGACCTTGACAGGCTGGAGATGTGGGCCTGTGACAACCTCGTGAAGTTCAACAAGGCCCAG
>NW_010253442.1:0-22799 GCF_000690775.1 Eurypyga helias
CCCAACCCAGGTGCAGGACTTGTTGCTAATAACTACACATTAATTACATAAAGGTAAATATATCTCCTTTTTCAAGGTGTGGGTTGTGTTTTTGATTTTGGGTTTGTTTTTTTTTTTTAATTGAAACCCTGAAAGTGTTCCTTTAAGTCAAATGAAATAACTTCTGCCACAGTAGGAAGGTTTATATTAGGTGTGACTAATGCAAGCCAAATGCACAACCCCAGCATTCATTTTAATGTTAAAATTATTTCAGGAGTGTGTAATTGTTTATACTTTCAGATATACATGTGTGCATTTATATATAAAAAAAGACCTTGAGCCTCTGCATACACTAAATTCTTACTATTTAGCTGAAAATGACAGACATGGATTTAAAGAAAATTTGAAAAATACACATCAAAGACTGATAACCTTCTCAGCATAGACTGCAGTGATATTTTTCAGCTCATTAATCCATAGTGTGCCAACTTAAACCTGTAAGTCATGGTCACTATAAATTACTGTGTTTCTCAGACTTTATAGCACTTTTTATTCTCAACTCAGACACTTGTGCAAGGGCTAATAGGAAATAATTTCATTTTAGTTGCAAAGGAAGCAAAAGGAACAAATATTTTAAATGTTACTCAACTCTAGTGATGCCAAACTGGACATGCACTGAAACTGCCAAGCTTCTGAAGTGAAAGAATTGATGCTGGCCACTGGGTAACCGTAACAGCCCGGTAAAAACGCTTGCTGCTGGATATGACAGCAAATTCAAAAGTTCCCCTGAAACATAGCAAACACTGTATCTTGCATAAACTAAATTATTTCTGCTCTGCCTTGCCACCCCACACCCCAGCGTTGCATCTCCTGCTACCCTTAGACCTGAACCACAGATTTTGAAGGTGAAAGTCTTGAAACTTGGGTTAGGAACAAGAAAATTTTGCCACGACTAATGGAAAAAAAAAATTTAAAAGGGGCAGGGGGATGCTGCTAGAAATGAAAGATCACTTATCACTTTCACAGTGATAAGATCAGTACATCAGTAATTTATTTAGCATGAAAACAGATTACAAATTCACCTGCTACTCTGTCAGGATTTAGAGCTGATCAATAAACAATTCGGATTTTGCAAACCAACCTGTGAGCAGGCACCGCGTCTCCACGCTTGTACAGGTGCAGACTTTGCTGTGCCACGAACGTTGGTTGTAGCACTGCAGTTTGAAATCAATGACCTCACCTGCTATAATTTGCTTATCAGAGGGAATGGCAATGAAAAGAAAAAAAGGAATTGGTCTCACTGAATAAAACACATGAAGAAAATTGAAAATACGATAATACAGTTTTGGAATTGAAGAGAATTCAATTCATATGTGGCCATTCCACCCAGAAAAAGATGAGCTACAGAGAGAGGATATAGTAGATATAGATGGCATTTAAAGCAGGACAAAGATACAATTTTTGAACCATAACTGTTTGTAGGGTAGTCTATCACCAACGACAGCACAAAGTAACATACTTAGATTTGAAATGAGCTTTGCCATATTAGAAACTTAGCTCCCTGGCCCCATTTTTAAGGTCAGAAAAACATGGAGAAACAGAAAGTGCAGCTATACTACTGTAAAGGAGAAAAAAAGAAGTCTTTGAGCCTAGCTTTTAAGGAGAAACTCTTCTCTACACTCCCATTTTTCTTCTGTGAGAAAGCAACGAAATCCCCATGGAGAATAATAACGGATGAAAATTATTTTTAACAGTAAAGTTTTACAACACAATTTACATAAAACAGCTGTTGAAATGGCAGTAGATGTGTGCAATGATAACAGAGTTACAGCCAGTGCTATTGTTAGAGCAATTGTTGCTCTAACAAAAGAAAAAGCCATCTCAGCCCAGCCAAGCTGTATTTTTATTCTTCCAGGCCAGAAAGAGCAAGAGCAGTTACAGACACCTGCACTATACTGGCTATACTGGTACCCAGGCATCGCTTGGGGCTGTCTCACCCTTGGTCCGCCTGGTTCTGCGCCAGAGAGGAGATGGAGACCCCACTTTAAACCATCATTTATTGTCCCAGAAATCATCACATTTTTGGATTTTGCCTACAATTGTCATTCACAGGTCAAGCTCTTCCACCATGCATGCATAAGTTTGTACAACTCCAACATTCACCAGTGCCACAAAAGCTTCACTGTACTGCGTGACCCAGTACACCACCTAGATTTGTTGAATGCATCATCATTCAGAAGCTGCACAAAAATAATTAAAGATTCTAATTGATTTTCTGTCAATAGAGAACAGCCTAAATGTTCTGTACCGAGTTAAGGTCATTATACTTTTGTCAAAAATTACTTTGAAGAATGGCAATTTGCTCATAATTATCACACACACAGAGTTATGAAATTCAATTTGGTGTAGTGGCATGCTCAACACAGGGTTGAACACTCATTGTACAACTTTTTTTTTTCTCCCCTCTTTAAATAAGTGTTCTCTAAGCAAACAAGCCTTTACTTAACATTAATTGTATCAGGTCATACTGTCAACCTCGCCACAGTAGATCTAGCTAATTCATTTCACACAATCTCCCACAGGCCTATTTCATGGAACTTACCAACAGCACTGGCTGAAATCCTGCCAGGTATTGAAACCACCAATTATATCAACTTACCTTTCTTCCTGCAAGAAGCCAGTGCTGACCTCAACCACACTGCTGAACATCTCAGTCCACACATTTTAAGTAACACACTCGACTTATAGCAGTTACATAAACTAGTAATTCTTCTGTTGATTTACACAGAACAAATTTTTTATTGATATAGCACCATACTCTGGAAAAATACAGACCCTGGATACCCTACAGAGGCACTTCAGAAGACTACTGCCAGCTATAAAACAATTGGGTTTTATTCAGCATACAGCAGGGCACTGCCAGACTTCACTCGTCACTGGACAAAACCTTTGGCACAGAGTGAACTTTGGCCAGAGGTGGCAGGGAGCCCTTCTGGACAGAGGTGCACGCACACACATTTGTGCTTCATGCAGGAGACTGCACATCTCTGCTGTCACAAGAAGTAATAGAGGGGGTACTGTGGGTGGAGACGCAGGTATCTGGGTAGCTGCAAAGTGCCAGATATAAATCAATAGCCAGGATGGCCCATTTTTCTTTATTCTTCTGCTGTGCGGACTGTTATTTTAAAGGCATTGAAAAGACATCGAAGATAGTATCATTTCATTTATTCAGAAATAAAACACATACCTCTTCCGAACAGCCATTAACAGCAGCACTATTATGAGCAAACTAATAGGCTTGGAGAGACTAGCCCCAGGCTTTTGTAGCAACAAAAATGAAAGGACAGAGGGCAGTTGGTTGTTATGCAGAATTTGTCACTGGCAATCTGTGCTGCATTTTTACCAGGAAGCTATCTAGAAGCTGCTCTAGTGTTGCTGGAGCAACACTACTAGACTGCAGTTCACATACTCCCTAAATGCAGTATCATGAGCAACATTTAGTGGAACTAGTATTTTACAGCGGATTTCCACATAAGCACCTCCCTAATTTTCTCATGACCATGCTGAAGTGAGTGATACAAAGACGTTAAGAAAGAGTTACCTTTGATACCTCTTGAAAATAAACATTCACTTCAGTAAAACTAAAGACCACACAAGAGCTATCACTGCCCAATCCGTGCAATATGACAAAAATCCAACGACACTGTAACTCAGGGCTTCTGCAAACCAGGTCTCATACCAGAACACCAACAGCCGAAATGCCCAAAGACAAAATGCCAAATTTGTGCATGTGGCAACTAATTCCTGCAATATTTGAACCATCTTGCCAATGACAAAAAGACTACTATAACAAAAGAACACTTAAAGAAAACAAACACACAAAACGTCTGGATAATGTTTTCATCGATATGCATGAAAGTGTTCAGCACTTGGGTTCACCATCGCCATGAACTTCCAAGTTATCTCAGTTAGGCCATGCTGGAGGTGTGTACACATCTCACCCCTCACTGGTTCTCATCCCTAAAAGAGCAACAGAAAAAAAAAAGTTCAGTTGGAAATAAAACTGTTGAGGCAGGCATAAGGATGTCCATTGGTTTGCTTAATCCTGATGAGTGGAAGAATTTCTGAAGTGGTGTTTGAAAAACTACTTTAATTCAACCATCTAAGTAACATTAAAGCACAAATATATGTTTTAATGCATTTAGTAAGGATCGCTTTTTCCAAAGTTGGCCTTGAGTCCTGGAATATTTCTATACAATGCCAGATTCAGGTGTGTCTTTGGGTCTGTAAACATTGTTACCTGATCTACAGAACTGTAAGAGCAGATTAACATTTACATCTAATTCATCTGAATCTTAGACAGAAAAATCATGACACTGAAAACTTCAGTATCTGATAGACTGAACCGACGTATTATTGTAAACAAACAAGAAAGGCTGCCTTAAAAAGACATAATCAACCATAAACATAGGCACACTCAAAAGACACCCCAAAAAGCCTTCTGAACATCAGCAGTCATACAAAACATGCACGGTAAGACACCTGCTTGGAAACCCAAGCTTCAGTGTGAGAATAATATCAGAATAAAAATGTTTTGTTAACCAGATATCTCCCAGCTTCTTCTTATCCTTCAGCATACACCTCATTTTGCCACCTTTATGTCCCAGAGATCTTGAAACACTTCAGATAACAGAACTGGGGCTGGAGTAAGAGCACTGACTTTTGTAAAGTGATAACTGATTAATACACCCATTTCTAAGGGATGTTCATGTTCTCTTCCTTCCTTAATTGGTGTCTTTTCGGTCAGAACATTTAATCTCTCGTACTTCAGAGTTGCTGTACATGGCTTTATCATCCACTGTTAAGTAATTACATTCCATGCACTTTCCATTGTTCAAAACCAGAAATTTCATCTTTTATGTGACCTTAGCAGATGTGGTTTGGTCATTATTCCCTTAAGCCTTTGAATGTAAAGCACACTTAGACTCATTTTCATCATTCATCTTCTCCAGCAGCTGAAGTCGCAGTCAGCTCTTTTAATCCCACAAAAGGCCTTTTTAACAGCTTTGATATTCAAAGTCCATGCCACCGAACATGTAACACAAGATTCAGGGAAGAAACGGGGTTATCGTATCCAAAACACACCCTTTCTGTCACACGGAAGGTTGCGAGCCTGCTGCTCCGGTTGTCAGTGCCCGTGATGGGGAAGCCCAGCAGTGGCAACAACTCTAGAAGATGTTTCATGCCCCATGCCTCTTACTGTACCCTCAGTTTTAGTGGAAAAATTTCTCTTCTCTGGCTCATTGCTACCAGAAGACTGTTAAATGGCTAACAGCTTGAGGAGTGAATGAGCTTTGGCTTTTTTTGTTCAGAACAAGATCAAGTGGTTCAAATTCCCTAAAGGCAGATGAGAATAACTACATTTAGCAGCTGAAAGAAAAACCCAAGCCAAACCCACCAAGATAACTGAACTCCATTTTTTTAAAGAAAATACTAGTGGCATAGATGCTACATTTAATTATGTTATAGCACAATGGCACATACCAAAACCATCAAACATGTCTCTACAGATTTCAGCATATACTGTTCCTCCAAGTTTTTACTTATTGTATAAAATTTAAAAGATGTTACATGATGCGCAGGCATGGAAAGGAAACCACACCACTTCCAGAAGTGAACGCATGTGAATCCAAAACATATCCATTTCAACAGTTACGAGATAAAATGCAAGCTCCAGAAAACTCCAGTTATAGTCCCTGAAGTACCTGGGAGTGAGATTAGTTGAACATGCAAGAAACAGCCTGGTACGGAAACACACAGAGCTTCTCCTTCCCTGTTTGCACACTTACTGCTGAAATCATGTAATGTTTGAAGAAAAAAAAAAATCTACCCATACTGTACATTTTTAGTCTGAAATTTTGACTAGTTCTTGATCCTGGACATGAGACACTGAAGGGAACCATACAGAAATTATTTCCAAAGTCTGAAAATTAGAATTCCATGAGGTATTATTGAACTTGACTAGTACAGCAACACAATTTTTATGCAGCAAAGGAAACAAATACCTGGTCTTGTAAAAAATGCCCCAAGTGGGCCAACCTGGCATGTTCTGATAAAGATCTTAAAAGCCAACATGACATGCTTCTCTTCAAAATATATCAATAGAAGCTTACACAGGTACAGGCCAGAAACTGTTAAAAGTTCTTCGAGGTAGGTCACCTTTGCTTGCTGAAATTTCAGTAAACAGCATCTTTTCTTTAACTTTAAAGTTCTATACCAAGAAGGAAGCTTGTAAAAATTCCAATATGTGAACAATAAAGATAATTATAGAAATAGTTCAGTAAGAATATGATACCTATGAAGCAAACATTTTCAGGAGCAAAGGAATCTACAAAGCCTCATTTCCTACAAATAACCATTTCATCACCATCTGACAACTGATTAGCTTTCTCCAACTTTTCTGACATGAATAAAAATCTCTTAAACACATGGATTCTCTAGCATCAATAACTGAAATCACAGAACAATCTCTCCCTATTTATGCACTTTACATGATCTCTCTTTTCTCCCCAGTTTAGTTTTTATGTGGCCACTGTTTTCTAAAGTGAGTGCAGGAACAGACACATACATCCTCTCACATACATCAAATGTTGTACATCAAATAATTTCATACATCAAATAATTTCATCAACCTCCTTTTCTTCAGGAAATAGAAGTACTAAGTATGAATACTGTCAACAGAATCATATTACTCATCATACACAAATTTATTTCACCTTCCCTCTCCTCTGCTTGCTTACTATTGACAAGTCCTGCTAAGAAGATAAATGAAGCCCTAATTTAACAGTAAAAATCTCCTCATGACAGCTCATTAATCCCACACACTTAATATCTGACCAAATAAATTTTGTCCTGTGGGTAAGCTGCCATGTTAGTCGGAAGGCTGCAAGATGCAGCCCTCTATCACACAGCGGTGGTAAACCAGATGGGTTAAGAGAGATGATCCATCCAACAGTCCGTCCCTAGTCCCCAAAGCTTGGTCCAGCAGAAGACACCAGTAGAGACATCATGTGTGCCAGTGGCTGTTCACTGCATTGCTTCAGGCCTTTTGTGCCTCTGAGCTACGTGCTTTTGCAGAAAATTACATTTCAGAGACACATGGGACAGTGCCCACCACATCTCATTCCAGGCAACCTCAGGGACTACTTCATCCTGTCCCATGCTGGTCTAGAAAGCTGGGTTGGACCCATCACCTCACTGAAGGGAGGTGAGATGATCCCAGTCACTGGGTACCCAATCCTGCACCATTCTCCAAAATCAGATTTTGCCCTCGGTACAGTTTGGGTATTAAGGTATTACTTTGTTATTACAGACAGTAACTAACTGAAAGTAAGGCCACACTGTGGAGTAGCGAAAGATCTTCTAACCATGCTCCATTCTCCAAGAATAAACAGAAATACAGGAAGCCCCCCTTCAGCAGTAAGAACAGTACTGAGAATTAAGACAGGACTGTGAGTTTATTTTAATGCAATTACTTGTTAATTTAATATCCCTGAATCATTATTGCTCTGGGGCTTTTGCCGGTAACTCTGTTAATTCTTCTCATTTTATTCAGCTTGTAGTATACTGAACTACACTATGCTAATGGAGAAGTTGCAATTATTTATTTTGTGCATTTCATGCTGACTGAGGTTATTGCACCACGCAAGAAACATCAGTGTGTGAGAATAAAATACTAAGAACGGCATGGCAGAAAGTAAGAGACTGCAGTTCCATCATTTGTCATTGAGTTGCTGTCTTTGGGTAAGCAGAAAGGCATTAAGTTGTTAAGTGAAAGCATGGCATTACTGAAAGCCTATCTTCAATTTTCAATAAGAATTAGATGATTTTTCTATTAGTGAAGTCTTCCAAATTCCATTCAACTTACTGAACTACGAAACGCATAGTCGATTTCTTACTGTTTAATCCAGCAACAGCTGTTTAAAATGTTTATTATAAACATATTCAAAAACCTGGATGCATGGAGGTTTATAATAAAAATGAAAAATTAAGTCACTTTTCTGTGAAACCTAAATTAAATTGTACTATTTTCTACTACTAGGTTATTTAAACATCAATAATATAAAGAATAATGAATGAAGGAAAAGATCATATTACCAAATTCTATAGGACTAGCTCTATAAAGTCAGGGCTTGCAATTAAAAAAGATTATTAAAAAAATACTTTAAAAAGAGTTAAAATTCAAATAAGTTTTCATGTATCCACTTGTGAGCGGATGACAATTCCTCATACTATATGACACTTTATTCAAACCCACTGAAGCCTGGTGTAACACTGCTATGACACAGCCGTGGGACTGTGCTGCTTTCTGAGAAGTCACAGGGTTAACAGCGTGCCAATGTTCCAGCACTCTGCTCCAGACTCTAATTGAACTGACTCTGTAGTGCAAAGGAAGAGTGCTGTAGTTCCTATTTGGTGGCCTTTATGGAATGTATCAATACACCAGCATAAACTCACAAAACTCAAAAGCCTCCAATCTACAAAAGGTAAAAAAAACCCAACCAATGAAAAGAAACCCAACCCAAACCCACTCCACAAACCGCAAAAAGCTCACGTGGATTCAAACTAACACAAATTCTTATGTTTACTCATGTGGGGAGAAAAGAAGGAACACAAAATTCTTAAAGGCATCAACAGAATAAATAAAGGAAAAGCCAAAAGATACATCATCAAAAGATGAAAGACTTTGAACTGGAAAAAGCAGGCTTGGATTTCTACCACAGCGAAGAGTCCGTAGCTCAAGTGATCTGCTGGCAGAAATGCTGTCTGGTTCTACAATTATCAAGTCAGAATTAAAATGACACACTGTAAAAGAAAATAGGGAAAAAAAAAATCTCCTGGTTTTGAATTGCTCTCCAGAGCAAGTTTCTTTCATTGGTTGTATTTCGTTGATTTTTTTCCTATTGAAGGAAAGTATTCTCCTGTATTCAGTCAAATAGTCAGTCACACAAAACAAGACTTAAACTAACAAAAAAAAGGCAAAACCCAAGCCAGTTCCATGAAACTTGTCACATAAGAATCACCAACATGAGAATCAGCTTCCTGCAAGCAAGCGCTGCTGTTCACAGAGTTCACAGACTGTCAGTAGGAGAACAATGGATTAGGACTGCGTATTCACTGCTCGTGCTGCTGAATGACAGCACAAACTCTTCTGCCTCCCAAAGCCACTGTCACCATTGCAAAAGCAACGGACATCTTTCATCTCTAAGAGCAAGTCCACCGATACAAGACCTTGGGGAACTTTCACTGTAATGAAATTAAGCAGAACTTTCATATTAATATATATTAATTACAATGCCTTTACCAAACCTTCTTCCTCTATAAACACTCCCCCCTGCTATACAGGCAAGATACTCCTTACAGAAAATTTGTGTAAAGCTTCCAAAAGCAAAAACTGAAGTCTATATAACCTAACCTATCATGTTAACAGACACTTCACCACCTCAATTTTGTAAGCTTTCCCATTTTCTCAGGATAAGAAGCAGAGATTTCTCAATTCGTATACCTTTAGTGCCATTTAGTTCACAGAAGTTCCTAAATGCCCTGAACATCCAATTTTTATAATGAAAGAGCTTTCATTTGTCATCCAATCACCTTCACTAACACTATTCTATTACTTTCAAATGCAATATGAAGTATAAAACACTCTGTGGGGCTTATAACAGCATGGAATGAGAACTGTATTAAAGCTGGTGCCTTCTGACCCAGAAAAAGTACTCCCTGATTGTACCTTGCACTCAGGGTAAGAACTGTCAGTCTGCTCAGCAAGCAGCAGGTATTTAGGACTTGCGAAAGGTTTGGAAACACGTGAATTTCACGGCAAATTAACATCTTAAGAATCAACCTTAAAACTGGGTTCGTTATTTTGAAATCCTTCACTCAACCAAAAGGTTCTGCTGACAGCACACGTGAGTCACAAAAGTTAACACAAAAATTAAATTCTAAATTTGGTGATAAAAGTTAAAGTGTACTTCGAAATTAATAGAGTATGAAACTCACTGATAACACCTGAGAAAAGAGCCTCGTATGACTTGATTTCAGCAGATGTAGCACAGCTCAGCAAAAGGCTATCTTTTATCTAGAAAAAGTGGCTTTCAAACTGATAAGCATCCATCACCGTGTGCTCCAAAGCATACAAAAAAAAAGTTCAAAGGCAGAAAGGACAGGAAAGAGCAGCTCCTGGTGCAAAATTAATGCCAAGGTGCTCAAAAAGCCCACAAGCCTGACTGATCTTAAGCTGCTTATACTGGTTACAGCCACGTGCCAGTGGTCCTTGTTCTTCCCTGCAGGACAGTGTGATACTGTCTTCAGAACCAGCCTGACCTCAACAGGGGAGAGGAAAGCAAATAGTCATAAAGGAAGGATATGCAAATGAAACTTCAGGTTTCTTTAGTTTCTCTGTTTAAATGTAGCTTCCCCAAACAGGGCACAATCAAGAAAAGAAAAAAAAAAAAAGCCCTAACAACCAACCACAAAGGAGCTGTAAAAAGAGTCACAAAGAGCTTTTAAGCAACAGAAAAATCAGCAGGTAGGAAAGCAAAAAGAAAAGTGATTAGGTTCTTTATCAAACTTCATTCTAAATTAGATTTGAATAAATTAAAGTGCTTGACACGTATCACAGGAAAACTTGAGTCATCAAAAATGAAAAACAAACCACGTTTGCAGACTATCACACAGGAAGATGCAGCTAAAACCTTCAGAACGATACACAAAGACAACCAGAAGTATTGATATATAGGACTTGGACAATAAACTGCAAAAGTAAAGAACATAAGCTTTAGAAGTTGTTTAAGACGTGCCTCTACCCATTGGCCAGGTACTCTGTCAGAAAATCTGGCATTACACTGTACTACCCAGCTTTTCCAGAGACAACAGTGGTGACCGATTGGAAGTGACGGGAGTGCAGATTAAGGCATGATTACAGTAATGTGGATGAATTTCAAGATCACATCAACAATTCACAGCCTATTTAACAGTAAATTAAGGAATGGGAGACTGCAAAGTTTCTGACTGATAACAAATACTAATTCGTGCTATGGTTCAAAGCAGTAATCTTCCTGCAAAGATGCTGATTCCATGCAGATGTCAAAGCAACCCAGATCACTAAACTTCCTAGGAGTGAGAAACAAACCCCACGCGGTTCTCCCAGATTAGCACAAGCCTGGTTTCTTGCTCAAACTGCCTCCAGTACCACACATCCTGTCAGCCTGCTCAAGACCAGTGCAGATTTAATCCTCGTATCCAACGTATGAAAACTCCCAGACGGAGGAGGAGGATAACCCTCCAAGTGATAGATGAAGGGCTTCTCTTCTTGGGCAAGTTGTTCCTCTCAGGCTTTACTGTGAAACACTGCCCTCCCACTTTGTTACTTCTAAATCTTAATGTTATCTAAAAATTGTTTCATTTATTTATTTTCTGTAGATAGGGAAAATAAAATGAGTACAAATGGGTGGTTTATCTTTGCCATGCCTTTTGTGAATTTCTGTCCTTCTTCCATCAACAGATAACGTTTAATCTAGTAAAACTTTGGCATAATTTAATAGCACTAGTCTCAAAAGCCTTGCAGATCTCTAGCATTTGGAATGTTATTCTTCAGGGAACCCATTAATCTTCACAAAAAGGTCTCAAAGGGCTGTATTAATTAACAGATCCAAGTAATCTACAAAAACTGAAATACTGCCAAACCACTCTGTGTGTACTCACAGCTCATTAAAAATACCAAAATCCTCAGTTTAACATTAAATAATTCCCAGAGGACTTTCAAAAAAAGCTTATACAAGTATGGTATTTTAAAATTGGTTTAAATGCTAGGCAAATCTACTATGATTTATTATCACAATTACACATAATAAGCCTTTCAGAGCTATGGTTCTACCATAAGTTATAACTGCTATTATATGATAATGTGCTTCATTGGTGTATGTCTTTCCCATATAGATTTTGTGCTCCCACTCCCCCCTGCTTTTTACAGAGCATTTCACTCAACTTGTCCAAGAGACAGGGATTGGCAAAGAATGGCAAAAACATAGAAAAAACTCATTTCCCCTGAACCTGAGTTTCAGTAGCTACCAGAGTCACTACCTGCACTCTGATAAGGATTCCTTTTCGAGGTTGTACTGCACAGGAAGTCACGGTGTATGTGTTACTAAACAGTTACCGTTACCTGGAAAATGACAATGCAGAAAAACCTCAAAGTCCTTTCCTGTTGCTGACCCTTCTCTCAACACAACCTCTACTAGCCAATAGCCACAATTATTTGCTTAGCTATGCCAAATATCACAAATAGACTTGAAAAGATCCCAGTTATCTTACTGAAGATTATGTTCATCTGAATGTATCTTAATTCCTACAATATACCTTTCTTTTTGGTGAGGTAGTTATACTTCCCAGGGTAAAAGAAACAAATCAGCTTTCCCTCACCAATGCAACCACAAAAAGCATTTATAAAATTACTCAGAAACAGACTCAACCTTACACCATGACTCATGTGGAGTCTAAAGAGGATGAAGAGCTCCAGAAGTGATACTGGAATATGACAGGAACCAAACCTGAAGAGACAAGGAAGCAACCAAGGCCAAGTGGGGTATCATTTCAACATAAAAACAGGTTGAGAGGGATGTTCATGGCTTAGAAATTTTTTTAAAATGCTCAGCACCTACTGTTTAATTCAGATGGGTCCTGAGAACTGTCATAAAAGCAGCCACTCAGAAAATTTCAATGGCTCTCCAGGTTATGCCACCATAGTCCAAACCTTATTCTATTCAAAATAAACCAATATGATGGCATCTTCTTTTGTCTTCTCCTTCCTCCCACACTCCTGAGCATGACTGCACAGCCCAGTTTCACCTGTGCCCAAAGTTCCCAACTGCAAGGTCACACAACTCCACCCTCATTACAAAATCCCGGCATTAAACTGAAGAGTTTTTCTTTGTAATCTGTCAAAGATAAAACATCACCTTTCTCAGAAAAAAAAAAAAACCAAAACACAAACAAAAAAACCACAAAACCAAAAAGACCCACTAACAAATACCAAACAGCTTAAAAACCTTGTCTATCCCCACCATCTGTTGCTTTCAAGTCTTCTACTTCATAGATCCTGTCTTGACGTCACTCTCTGACGAGAACATCATTACAGTACCTCTTTGTCTGCATTTTAATAAAAGGTCTTTGGGTCTTTCCTGCAGACAGACACTTAAACTTGTATAAAGGAATTATAAATAACTGCAGTAGTGCCGGCTCTCTCACAGATATTCACATGAAAAGCACATTCAAGTACTCTGCCGTACCGCAAGTTTAAAGCTCGCAGATCACGTATGCTGCATGCACCGTTACATCAGGATACGACATGCACTGCTCTCTAAGGTATAGAATACTTTAACTACCTGAAATAGATGTAGACACATACAACCGTGTTTCGCTTTATAGTATAACAACAGGCAACACAAAACGGGGTCGAAGGACATTTGGTATCAGAGGCACCAATTACCATAATAAGCAATGTAAACCCACATGTCACTATGTACCTAGTGAGTTAATATCAGTCCCCAAAGACTATTAAATCAAGCCATTCCTGCCTTTTTTTCTGAGGCACACAGAGTTCCATGTTGGTTTATCAGGATACACTGTTAAACCAACCTTGGTTTTTTCCCCTGACTATTCAGAAACTCAGGGAGGTTATTTTTAGACAAAAAAGTCTCACTGATCTCAGCGGCCATCAATCTTTCTTCATTTACTGTTGTCTTGTTTGTCCTCTCCCTGCCACTATCTATCTTCTGATAGGTAGCTGATCCATTTAAACACTGTTCAAAGCGGAGAAAGAGCTTCCTTGCCTCCCTTACTCCCCCTGAAGCCAGTTAGCAACACTGCACTGAATACTACAGGTTGAAGCAAATTAAAAGACCAAGGATGCTACATAAAGCAGTTTGAAAAGCTACACGGAAGTGCCCCAGAAATATTTCTGATTAGGTGAAACAAATGCTATTCATTTTCTGGTTGACAGCACTTCTGCTTTGGAAAGCAGCTATATAAATATACACGTATTTTATTAAGAAAGACATTTTTGTAAGGAGGGGTACATTAATATAGCAGTGCTTGGGAAAGCACTACAGTATCTGGCACCCATTGATTCCTGTAAAATTTTACTGACCATCTTAAAGACGTCTTAAAAGCTGATTTACAGTGGTTTAGACAGTAGAGTTATGAGGCTTAGTTCCCTGTAACTTTCAATCCATAACTCAGACACATGAGAAAAAAAACTAACAAATACCAAACAGAGGCATGGGGACATCATTAAGTTTAAAAAACAAACATATTTTAAAGAAACTAAAAACAACCCTGTAACTACTCTACAAATGAGACCAATAAGTTAATCTGAAAGAATTGATTGCAGCTTTCTAGTATCTTAAGGGGGCCTACAAGGGTACTGGGAGAGGACTTTTTACAAGAGCCTGTAGTGATAGGACAAGGGGTAATGGATATAAATTGAAGTCAGGGAGGTTTAGATTAGATATCAGGAAGAAATTCTTCACAGAGAGGGTGGGGAGGCACTGGGACAGGTTGCCCAGAGATGTTGTGGATGCCCCATCCCTGGAAGTCTTCAAGGCCAGGCTGGATGAGGCTTGGAGCAACCTGGTCTAGTGCAAGGTGTCCCTGCCCATGGCAGGGGGGTTGGAACTAGATGATCTTTAAGGTCCCTTCCAACCCAAACCATTCTATGATTGGAGGTGCCTACACCAGGGATACCACACAGCTACACCAGAAAAGCAGCATCCCCTCATCTCAGACCACTGCCGTCTCAGGAAGCTACAAAACCCACTCTTAATACCTAGTGTGGACTTGAGGCTTGGTTTGCTGACCACGCACTTGATGTGAGTACTTCCCAAAAAATACCAGGTAACCTCTGTTGAGGTAAATAGCTCATACCACAAGCCACAAAGCAGACAAGTGCGTACCAACAGCGAGGCACCTTTGAACAGCAACTGAATGACATTAAGATCTAGCAGTGACACAACGAGCATGAAAACAACTAAAGCAACCCGCAGACCCTAACCCACACTACCCAAACCCCATGAACAACAGAGAAAAGTTCAACTGGTAGCAAAAGACAAGTTACTAACCAGAAGTTAGTGCTAGAAAATAATCAGCATTCATCTGCTGGAAAAACCATACCAAATAGAAACTAAACTGTTCTTACCCAGTTAGCTGTGGCTGAATGTAATAACCCAGGTTGGCAGAGTTTGGCACAGTTTTTTCCAGCAGGCCTTCAGCCCTGTCCCACAGCCACCTCTGCCCTGGAATGGGCTCCTGCCTCCTGCTGCCAAGCCAGGTCCCTCCTGCACTGGGCTGCCATGGGGAGCAGAGTCCCCAAAGGGACCCATCAATTAAGGAGTTCATTAAGCTTGCATGAAAAGGAGCAGGAAAGCTTGGGAAAGGTTAAGTAAAGACATACCCACTCCCACTCAAGCCCATTCTAGAATACCTGGGGCAGTTTTGCAGGATCCTTGGCCAGTGGGGAAAAAAGAGCCAACAATACCCCACCATATTAAGTGTCTCCATTTCAGAAAATCCTTTGAGGTGCATGGTCTGTGACATTCCAGTGGATATTAACGTCTAGTGAAAATCTCTTTGAGCTGGACATTGGAAAGAAAAGAGCTTTTCAAAGCCACCCCTTCACAGGGGAGGTGAGGCAGCCTGGCTGCAGGCTCAGCCACAGTCAGGTAGAAAAGTTATTGGTGGCTGTAACACCAAAAAGACTTTGGAAGGATATTTTGGATGGAGGGCTCTCTCCTCAATTGCTACTTGTAGGATGTGGAATGCTTTGTCATGCAGTCCCGGACAATAGAGTGGTGGGCCCGTTTTTTTCTTTATTCTGTTGCTCTCAAAGCTCTGCCGTTTCAAAGACTGCTTTACAAGGAAGATAGCTTTGAATATGAGCTAGCAACTCATCCAAGACATTTTCCTTCAGAGGAAAGCATAAGCTTGCTCTTCTCAATACAGTAAATTAATAAAAAAGATTTAAAATAACCTTTCTGAATTAATTTTTAAATCAAAATATAAAAATAAAACAGGCAAAAAAAACCTGTTGGCAGATAGACGGACAACTAAGCTGTAAATATTAGTAGAGCAAACTTGTTTTGTCTTGGACAGCCTCTGCCTAAAACATGCCATTTCACACACAGATGGTTTTATATTTAAGGAAAAAAGCCCAAGAAAAATAAATATCAACAGTACAGAAGGTCATTCTGGAAAGAGCCCTGATAAATGTAGAAACTTTGGTTTCCAGCATTGCAGTCCAGTAACTTCCATGACTGAACACTCAACAAGGGAACAAGGATCATCACAGCCTTAGACAGACATTTACCTGGCTGACATTCTTATTTTCAAATGCAAATGTCTGCATCCCAGGGACTGGAAATTGAAATCTCCATTAATTTATTTTATTTTAAGTTAGAGTTATAAGTCTAATTTGGTTTGAAACAAGTAAATTAAAGAGAGACAACAAAATCTGTCAAGTACTATTCTAGCATTTAGTATCAATTAGTGTAAACTGAAAATCAAGATGTTCTTTCGTCTGGCTTGACATACGGAGTTTGTTGCTTGCTTACCTCAGCAGACACTCTGTCGTACATTGAGGACTGAAAAAATCTTAACATGAAATTCATGTTGCAGTTTAAGATTGAACTAAAAGCTCCATAGATTTTCAAATTTTGGCACCATCTACAACTGAGATGAGATTTTCAGAATATGCAGAGCATCTCAAGGAACTCTAGCCATTTTTTTGAAGTGTCCACATGGGAATTGGTCTCTTCTGAAATACAGATTCTTGTTTATACACTCAGGTACTAGTTGCAGAAAACTGGATCTGAATTAGAATTTCAGCACTTCAGTGATGTAGGAGGTTTGTTCCCGAAGCTGAGTACTGCCCCTGATATCTTCTGCATTAGTGAAAATATTCATGTAAGATTATAATATTATTATACATCTGCTTCAATTCATAGTTCCCGAATCCCAAGGTAAGGATCCTTCCTCCTTAGCTAGTCTACACAGCATAGGTAAGAAACACAAACCAATGTGATCTGATTATGATGCTCAAGAAGTTTTCTAGCTTTATGTCAGTCCTAATTAATCATAACAGCAGCAATTAAAGTCTATTCAGCAAATAAACTCATAGCCATAACTCATCACTGTCACGCATCTTCCACCTGCTTGTAAGTACTTGTTTCCATACAAGGACATACCATCATTCTCACAGCCGGTAGAAACGAAACAAAAGCACCCATCACAGAATGCACAGCCTCTTACATTTATGACCTCTCCTTCAAAACTAAGGTTTAAAAAAATCTATCTCTGCATTCCTGGCAGGCGTATGTTATTCCAAGCTCTGTTAACTATAGCAAGAAATATGTAAATTCTTAGCCCAATATACCGCTATAAAAATTGGCATCAGATGCAATAGTGAAACTACTAAAAAGCGCATTTTCAACATTTTTAAAACTTCACCTTTTAAACTGAGTTCAGTTCCTACTTCTTCTGTTAATCTTATCAACAGCTGCAGAGTTCCAAGTGTGTCCACACTGATATTTTCAGCATATAGCATGAAGAAAATATTGAAATTAAATGGAATAAAAAGAAAATCATCAGGAGTAACAGCAGTGGAAGTGTGGAGTAATTCCCATCATCTGATTTATAAGGAAATCAGAAGGTCAGCATTTAGCAATCACACCAGATGTTTCCAAAATAGGGTAGCTTAAGTTTCATTCCACTGTGATTCTGTCTTGAAAGTATAGCTGTAACATACAGTGTATTTTTAAGTGCAAGAGAACTGGCACTTGTTCAAGAATGCAGAGCCCAAGATACTGAAGCTGTAACCCTGGAGATGCTTTTCCTGGGCAGTTCAGATCACCCCGCAGTGTAAAACCATGAGAGTGCTCTCTTACCGCATCTTTTAGGCGGGAACACCTGGAAAGTGTAAAGAAAAGGCAAGCCTCCATTATTTTAAGCACAGAACTTGGTCCTGTCTGGCCTTCAGATAGGATGTACAAAACTGGTTAAGACCATTTTTATGCTTTTTCTTTTCTACTATCCTGAGCAAAAATATAGTATTACGTGTCTTTGTGGAATAATCCCAATCATTTTGTGACAGTTTAAAGTTTAATCCACGACATAAAAAAGAGTATCTGAAAAATCCCTGTAATGGATATTCAAAGTTAAGCTTCATCTTAACCATACGGAAGCACAAAGGTTGTGAATGTCCTGAGGGAACACTTCGTATCATTCTTGGAGTGACTCCACCAGTTGTTTTCAGGTATTTCCACGTATTGCTCTTACATACTTATGAATGTTCACTCAACAGTGCAGCAAGTTTGCCCACAATCCAATTTTTTGTTTTGCCTACTGGATGTTTACTCACTCAAACACAAGAGTAAATACACTTATTTTCTTTACATTTCTTGTATTTGTATTGGTTTTCTTCAGAGACACTGCAGCTACTACAGTGCAAGTAGTATGTCCTTTTTAATAATTGAAAGCCTCCTTTAAAAATATTTAGATAGTGAAAAACCCCTGACTTTTTTAACTTCAGATATTACCACCACGCAAAATAAAACACCAATATGAGATTTTCCGAGCCGAAGGGATCTCTCCTAGATAGAGTTATGCAAATAAAACCTGACATCTTTACATAGCTATGCATTAGTGTTGCATCTCTAAATCACTGCAGCCATAAATACTCCAAATCTTCAGTGATTCTACATTCAGGCTATGAAACTGGCCTACAAATGAATGGTAGGTGATTTCAGTTTCTATTACCTCAGCCAATAAAAAAGGAATTGTTAGTAAAGTGGGTTCTAATACATGCACAACAACTTTCCATAGGTCAGACGAGTAAGGGAAGATCTGAAGCATTACTAGATCAATCTACAGCTTCTACAAGACAGCATCAAACAAAGAGTAAAAAGTGCTTTATGCTATTAATTGCAATGCATTAACTGTTTTGGCAAATAGAACTCCTCGTTCAAACACAGCATGTGCAACCTCACACACTACTTCAGACTAGCAACTGATTTTTGTACATTATGTATTATTCTTGTATTGATGTAAGTCATATTATTGAGAATATAGAGATTTTAACTTGGCAATACATTTTCATTATGTTCCTCTTCCTTTCTCTGTATCACAATATATTACACACTGAACACACTCTGGTTCTCAAAAGCATCCCTCAACAATGCTCCTTACTTGTCCAGAAAACAAACTGTTTATCTTACTGGCTTAATTGCATATACAAATATCAGAGTCAGCAATAGACAGTCACATCAAGACTTTACAATAACCTTACTTAAAAAAAAACATTAATTTTTTCAGAAGAGATTATTATTTTACATGGAGAAATGAATTGCCAAATACAAGAATACTTGAAATATGCCATATGGAATCAAAATAAAGGTTCATAGATAAACCCTTCCACGTTTCTTGAGAAAGAGTAGTTGTGAATGGGTGCTAAAAATATAACTGAAATCACAGAATGGTTTGGGTTGGAAGGGACCTTAAAGATCACCTGGTTCCAACAATGGAACCAACATGGTTTCACAATTCACAAGAAAATTTTGGTACTGCACATTAATTGAGGATCTTTTTGCAGATAGCTATTAGAACTGTATCAAAGTCAATGAAGGGTCAAGGCAGACATCACACACCCTTTGGAAATCCTGGAGCTTAGCATTTTTCTATTCTAAAATATATTGGCCACTTAAAAAATACACAATGTGAATTCATAAAATTTAATGTATTTAAGCTCACCAAAACATTTCAGTTTAAGAAAATATCAGATTAATAAATAAATGTTTTCAAACTAACTTTTAAGTTAGCACTTCATGCCATTACAAGTGCCAAAGCAATTTAAATTTTTTAAATTTAATAAGTTACATTTGTTCAAAATAAGCACACTTCAATTAAATACTTAGTTATTAGTGTGGCTGGTGTTCAGAATATTTGGATCACCACAGACTGACTGTTTTCAGTTACACTCATCAGAAAAATTACTAACCCAATCTTTTCAACCACTTTCTTGTTCCCAGACTATGGGGAACAAAAAGAAACTAAGCCAAATTTAGGAGAGCTGACAGTTACCAGGCATCATATCTTTCAGTCTATGGAGAATATGCAAGAGCCTTAATAAAATTAACACTTTTTTACAATCTTGTTTTGTAAACAAATATTTCCAGGTTTTTCTGCAAAGTCTGCTTAAAGAGCTCTGAAGGTATCTGTTACAAAACCACCACCACTATATGTTTTTCCTCTGCTGACATTCCCTAATGATACTCCTTTTTCTGATAAAAATGCTTGTTCACTAACAAAATTTGATACACCCAGCTCATTTCATGTGCACGCCGTAAAAGAACACAATATGACTCCAAATTACTACTGTTATGGTTTTGAGCTGCCCGTTGAAGTGACAGCCAACACCTTCCCGCAGGAGCCATCACTTGTGGCCAAAGATGCAGACAAAGCTAATGAGAAATAAATGAGTTCTTGAGGCTGCAATAGCCAAAAGCTTAGAGAGAGGAACAGCAACGAAGATTTACCAAGGAAAAAGTGAGTGGGGAGAATAGGCAAATGTGGAGCTAAGGGAACCATTCACTACTCTTATTATTACTGTGTGAGGTAGAAAAAGCCACCAATGTGGTTGAAAGGGTTATAGGCAGGAGCTGTGCATCCACACTGTTGCTGCAGCAAGCCCTCACAGAGCTTATCCAAGTGTGATCCTCACAGTTCTCACTGATTATTCACTGAGAGCCCACTTTTTCTCCTTATTAAACTGCACCAAAGGGAGCTAAACTACATTTGACATTTTCCTATGAGTACTTCTTCCACATAAACCGCGTTAGAACTGTTACAGAGACGGTACAAGGATGAACAGACTGAAGTCCATGAAGTAATCTCTCTGTTACAACATAGGCCTTAACGCAGGAAGAAATTAAGAATTTAATTTCTATAGGAAACAGTGATGCTCTGAATTCAAAGATTAAAGCACTGAAGAGTGACTCTGAAGACGTGTATTTAATTCCTGGATCTTCCACCTAGGTAATCTTGCAGGAATTATTAGACACGAGGGTAACACCGCCTCGCAGGACTGCTGGGGAGATAAGCGTGTGCACGAGGTCTCAGCCAGCAGGATACTCGGAGCCGTGAGCACACACACAGATGTATATATGTGCCTACTCTGTCTTCACTGCGCACTAGATCTAAATTGAATCTGCGCTGCCCACTGCAGCCTGGCATTCTTCACTCCCTGACTCAGCTTCCGAGTTCCCCATGCTGGCAGCTTAGGCTGCAGGCATCCACCATCCCGAGAGCTGCTCAAGCCCAGGCTGCCTTGCACATCTCATCCGGCCGTGCCCGAGATGGCACAGTGCCTCTGGGGAGAGGCCCCTGGTGCCAGTCTGTGTGCCTGACATCAGCCACACACGCTCCTGCAAGGACAGGGAGGCAGCTGGGGCAGTAAGCCACAAAAAGCATATTCTTCCCATCCTGCTGTGTTATGTGTACCCACCACACTTCGAGGCTTTAGGGTTACTATGTCTCTTGTTCTTAGGCAGGAGAACTTCATTTATTTGCAGTGCAAACACACCTTTATTCTTCTCATCAAGGCCAGTGAAATACCTTTTCAGTCATGGGGAGAAAAAAGCATTAATGCAAGCATTTATGAAAGGAAATTACTTGAATTTCCTATATTGTCAAGATTACGTTTGACATTATTGCTAAAATACTTGACAGGACGTATCAGATAAACAGCTTAAAACCCCACAGAAGAAAACTTGCAAGTGTACAGACTGATCTGCCCAGAGTGACCCAGGCAGAGTTGTTTGTTTCTCCCTCGTGTCAGGAAGATGTGCTGAGTGACTCTTGGTAATTCTGCGTTTAATGATCCCTTGCATTAGTTCCTTCAAGCATATTTGAATGTTGTTAAAAATTGGGAGAGGGGAAATAGTATTTCTTTGCATGTATACAATGAGATGAGGATCAACCCGAGCCTCTACTCATATTCCTTCTGCTACTTTGGAAAAAAGGCAGAATTTGAATATTTCAAAAGAGGCAGAATTGAGTATTTGAATATTTCAGCACATGGAAAAATCCAATCATGCAACTACACTATCTGCACTTCTTCAGCAGACATTAAAATTAATAGCACATACATCTAAATGATGTATATAATTTATACATGTTTATGTGTTTTATATGAATATCTACATAAAATTAAATCATAGAATGCTTGAGGTTGGAAAGGACCCATGGAGGTCATCTGGTCCAACCCCTCTGCTCAAGCTCCTTTAGGTTACGGGCTACTTACAGCCAGTTGCCCAGAACTGTGTCCAGATGGCTTTTGAGTATCTCCAAGGATGGAGACTCCAAAACTTCTCTGGGCAACCTCAGCCAGTGCTCGATCACCCTCACGGTGAAAAAGCATTTCCTGATGTTCAGAGGGACCCTCCTGTGCTCCAGTGTGTGCCCATCACCTCTGATCCTGTCACTGGGCACCACTGGAAAGAGCCTGGCTCTGTCCTTTCTGCATCCTCCCTTCAGGTTATTTACAGACATTGATGAGAACACTCTGGGCCTTTTCTGCTCCAGGCTGGACAGTCCCAGCTCTCTGAGCCTTTCCCCATTGGCAAGATACTCCAGTCCCTTCCTCATCCTCATGGCCCTTTGCTGGCCTCTCTCCAGCAGGTCTGTATTTCTGCCATACTGGGGAGCCCCGAACT